>NC_134582.1:90802733-91102733 GCF_037038515.1 Microtus pennsylvanicus
TAGGCACACACCACCATGCTAAACTTCTTTACATGGGTTCATGGGCTGGAACTCAGGGGTCTTCATCTCCTACAGCACACACTTTAGTGAGTCATCCCTGAGCCCCAGCAGGCATTTCAGTGTTTTACATACTTAAGGAAGTCATCTTTTTCTTCACTCTTCCATCTATCAGTTGGTACTGGTATCACAAGAAAGCATGTCTGGGATTCTTGAGTGTTTCCCAAAGGCTCATGTGGTAGGGACTTTATCATCAGCCTGGCACTCTGGGGAGGTGGTGGAATCTTTAAAAGGTGGGACCTAATGGGAGGTTTGGGGTCATGGGAGTCATGCCCTCAAGGGGAGGTTTGTGGGGCCTTAATTTCTTCCTCTCACTTCCTGGCCAGAGGTGAACTGCTGTGCTGCACCATGCTCTCGCTGATATGATGCCCCTCGCCACAAATCCAAAGGCAACCGAGCCAACCCCCCTTGGACTGAACCCCAGATGTTTTTCCGCAGCAACAGAAAGCCTATTAGCAAAGCTTGGTTATGAGTAATTTTCTCTTTAAGCCACCTTTGAGAGGAAGCTAGAGGAAGTAAAGAAAAACACTGAAAATTCCTCGATAGCCACATTAATTAACACATCATCCCATCCAACTGTTTCCTCCTGGGTCTGAATGGCAGGCCTCCAATTCCATCGCACAACACAGTCTCGGCTTGTGGAGCTCAGAGCCGTTTGTGTACATCTCCAGAGAAAGGCTTCCAGCCAAAAGGTGGGGATTCAGTGTCGGCCAGCACTTCAGGAGCATTCCCTTCACCATGGCATACAGGGTTTTGTTTTTAAATTTCCAATGTGAAAAAGAAAATAAAGTTTTTATTCAGTTGAAATGCTTATAGAGTCTCAGTATCTGAAGCCTCGGCAAGAATTCCTGAAACAAAATTATTTCATGACACTCAAATGACATTCAAATGCACATTGAAAAATTATTATTGTTAGTCTACAATTCAACGTCTAGATCCTGAATAACCCTGTATTACTACTAACAGTGAGACCAATCCCATATGGTTTTAAGTTTTTCCATCTGTATTGGTTACTTTTTCTCATAGTTATGGTGAAAATGCTGGACAGAAGAATTTTATTTGAGCTCTTGGTTTTAGAGTGCTCTGTCCAGTTATTAGAAGAGTTACCATGGAGGCCAGAAAACAGAGAGCGTGAACATGCCAGTGTCTGCCATTTGTCCCCTTTTCCTCTTTACTGTCCAGAACTCCAGCCCATGGGATGGCACCACTCAGGATGCGTGTTTCCCTTTTTGTTAACCCTCTTAGGAAATGCCCTTACAGACAGACACACCTAGAGATGTGCCCCACTGGTCTCCTAAGTGACCCTACATCCAGTCAATTTGACAGTGAGAATTGACTGTCACACGCTCTTACACACTGGGATATCATGAGATGGGAACACAGCTCAGTTGGCTCTAGACCAATGGGTATTTTTCTGGAGGGTGTTTTATAATAGATGGAACATTTTGACTGATTTTTTTTGTCTCATGTGATGAGATTAGGAATTTGGGCAGGGTTTAGCTCTTCAGAAAATCAGCGAAGGTCACTGCCTCAACTGAATTTAGTAGGCACATGGAGTGCAATGGAAGGTCCAAAGAAAGTCTCGCTCACAAGATTTACATCTGATTTTTCTTCACACCGGGACTCCTCTTTCTATAATATGCCCCATAATTCAAATTTCTGACTTCCTCAAGCAAAGACAGGAGCTTCTGGCACACTCAGAAGTCTAGACACAACATCGGAGAATGCATGGAGATTTCTGCCTAATTTATTGGTCATGTCAAACCACAATGTCAGACCAGGCTTAAGGAGAGGGGAAGTAGAGTCTACCTCTTGACGTGCATTAGGAAGAAAAGAAATTGACACCATACATCTCTGGTTGGTTGGTTTTGAAACAGGGTTTTACGTGGTCTAAGCTAATTTTGAACTATTTTTCCTCTGCCTTCTACCTTCAACGTGCTAGGATGCTAGACATGTATCACCATGCCAGCTAGTTGGTTGGTTTTGGAGACATGTTCTCCACAGGATCCAAATTATTCTCTCACTCACAATCAGCCTGCCTCACTTTCTCAGGCGCCAGGTTATTAGGTTCATTTCCCCACATCTGGCTTTTAGAGTTATTTTACTAATTGAGAAGAAGTTTGATATTATTTAAAAATAGATTAGGATCAAATACAAGTTAGGGCAACTCAAGTAGATGGAAGACCTAACAGACTGTAAACAAGTTGACAAGCCATAAGGGTGTGCACATGTCAAGGTGTGAGTGTAGAGGTCAGAGGGCAAACTTGGGTGTTGGTTCTTGCTTTCTCTCTTGTTTGGGGCAGTCTCTTATGTTTCACTGCTCATACTCCAGGCTAACTGGACTGAGAGCTTATAGGGGTTCTCCCCTTTTCTCCAGCCATCACACCACAAGAGTGCTGGGACTACAGGTGGCCACTGTTGTGTCTGGCTCTACATGGGTTCTGGGCATCCGAACATGGATCCCCACGCCTGCACAGCAAGCATTTACCCATTGGTGCATCTACCAGCCTTCTCTTCCACTTTTTTAGAGACAAGGGGTCAAATAAATCCCAGCGTAGTCTTGCACTTGTTATGTAACTGAGGTTTGCCTTAAAGTCCTTGTCTTTCTTCCTCTCCCTTTCAAGTGCTGAGATTATTAGCATGCCCCACCACACCTGGCTATCATTTCATATTTAGAATTTTCATTTACAACTTACTTTCTGGAGAAATAAAGATTTAAGCTAATCTCAATAAAAACACAGGTGGATGTTGATCGAGGTTTTTGTCCTGCCTGTTCCCATAGCCGTTAAGTCCCAAAGAAACACACAGAGGTTTACATTAATCACAAACTGGTTAGCCTATTAGCTCAGGCTTCTTATTAATTCTTATAACTTATATTAGCCCATAATTCTTTTTTTTTTTTTTTTGGTTTTTCGAGACAGGGTTTCTCTGTGGCTTTGGAGCCTGTCCTGGAACTAGCTCTGTAGACCAGGCTGGTCTCGAACTCACAGAGATCCGCCTGTCTCTGCCTCCCGAGTGCTGGGATTAAAGGCGTGCGCCACCATCGCCCGGCTAGCCCATAATTCTTGTCTGTGTTAGCCACATGGCTTGGTACCTTTCCCAAGGTACCAAGAGGAAGCAGTCGCATCTTGCTTCCTCTGGAGCTGGGTGACAGCTGCAGACTGAATCTTTCCTCTTCCCAGAATTCTCCTGTTCTCATTGCCCCACCTCTACTTCTTGCCTGGCTACTGATCAATCTGCATTTTATTAAACAAGTACAAGAAACAAATCTTTACAGAGTAAAACCTTTGTCCCACAGCAGGTGGATGCCAGGCTGGTGGTTCACATCAATAATCCCAGTACTTGGGAGGCTGAGGCAAGAGGACTGCTTACAAACTTGAGGACAAGCTGGGTTATACAACCAGTCCTGGGTCACCCAGCACTGCATAGCAAGACTATCTCAAAATTAATCAAAGCATAAGCACAAAAATTAAACATGGGTGTGTTTGCTTTTTGTTTTAACCTTTGCCTTTCTACTTGAATAAGGGCTGCTTACCTGTTCCTTAAAGGATCTAAGTTAGTGTCTAATTGTTTGTATGAAGAATTCAGAATGTGGCTAGACATTTGCACTTATGAGTATGTTGTACTTTCCGAGAAATGTTATTGGAAAACACGTCCAAGAGATTGCCTGGCCACTGAGCAGAGCTTAAAGCAGGAGATAAAATTGTGTATTTAGTCAGATGTTCACCTAGCAAAGTCCAAAAGCTAGGCAATGTTTGCTAGGGAGACAGGAGGTGGAATGAGCATCAGGAGAACTGGGTGCATTCAAAGTTGCATAATAAACGTGACAACTATAAATGCTGGGCCCCTAAAAAGATTTTTCTGTATCATAGGTCAGGAACTACTAAACTTCATTTAGGAATGTCCCATTGCCTTTGAAGCATCAGGCATCATCCTTAGAGTAGCTGAGCCCAAATCATCTGGCAACATCACCAGGCTTCACCCAGTTTCACATCAGGGCAAATGATTGAGACAGATACTATGAGGTATATGAACATCAAAGGGCCAGGAACAGAATCGATGACTTGGCCCCACACTTGCTAGCTAACCTTCATATATGTGCGCTTCCTAGAATTTAGTCTCTTGCACAGTGAATTCCAGCTATTGCCAGACCTGGACAGGCCCTCTAGGCGCCAGGTGGCACTGGTTTCCTCACTGCTGGTGCTACATTTGAGAGAGTGTTGAAGCCTGGAAAGCACAAACTACAAATGTGCTTAATAACTCAGACAGTAATTTTTGCTTTTGTGTGACTTAACTGTTTCATGCACATCTCATGTCGTTGTGATAACTGGAGCCATGCGTCCAGTTATTTTCTGCAAATGTGTCTGTTCTGTATCATGCAGACCTTGAAGGAGGAATAGCCACATTTATTTCATTTCATCCATGTAAATGGCATCCTTGAGTTGGTGGGGTTTTTTTTAGGAACTATATTTCTAATAATAAATAAAAATTAGTATAGTTTTGGAAGATCTCTGAACCCAATTTTTAGACTGTCATAGAAACCTTGGGTGGCATGGGGTGAACAGAAATAACAAAGACCATGTCTATGAAACTAACCTAAAGCATCTGAAAAATCCATTACAAATTTCCCTGTAGCAGAACTAATTTTACTTTGATGTTAGACTATATTTTGTCCCAGGAGTTCTATCATCCACATGCTTTAGAGAGAGAGGCAACCCAAGATTTCATTAAAAACTAAAATAAATAAAGCCCTCTTCATGACGGACTCTCCTGCATTCTGACCCGTCCCCTTTAGAAGCACTGCACACGTGAGCTCTTCTGGGGTTTTCCTCACGCATTCATTGAAAGAGTCACTCTGTTTTCGGAACGATCAGAAAAGGAGTGAAAACAAGTTGAGCAACAGCAGCTGACGTGGCAGTGTTGATGTGGGCAAGTATTTCCAAATACTATTTATTCTTTTCTATTTTTTTTCTCTTCTGAGGCAGAATCTTGCTATGCAATCACCAATTAGTCCCAAACGGTGATCTTCTTGCCTTAGTGTCTCAAAGGCTGGGATTTCAGGCATGCCACCACTCCCAGCTAGGACAAAAACTCTTTATCCTTGGCCTGTCTTCATAGCTCAGTTTTGGACTTGCCATTCGCATTTTTTGCAATTAGTAAATCCACTTTTCGTTTTATACCTGGCCCTTACCTTGTGTTCCTACACAGATTGTATTCCTTAGGTAACTGAAGAGTATATGAGAAGGTGTTTCTTTTCCAAGAATCTTAGCTAGCACATGGAAAAGGAGTGTAGGGCTGATAGAATGCTTCAGTTGCAGCACTAAGGAGTCAGTAGTGTGGCCATTTACTGTTACCTAAACACAAGAAGCGTGACAATCAGGTTTTTGGTTTGTAATGTTTGGTTGGTTCGTTCGTTGTTTTTGTTTTTTACTTTCCTGATTGGGGGGGGGGGACCACTACCTCATCAAGAACTCCTGTCAAAAACCTAACCTGAGCCTGACCAAACTTTTGTTATAATAGCTATGCCAAAAATCACCGAGCTCATGAGCTCATATGAGTAAGATGCTGGCAGCGAAATCCAAACTGCTGGACACTCTTTAGTCCAGATGATTGCATTGATAGCATATCCACTGAGAAGAAAATGAAGAGACGGATGAGGAGAAATGAGGTTAAAAGAGATTTGGAAACAGAAAAACTGAACGCAGCATGAGGAAAGGGGACATAAAGTAACTGGAAAGTTGTGCGTGCCTAGTCTATGTTTAATGAAGTTAAGCAGTTATGACCAATTTTTAAGACATCGCATAGTATTATTTTGACTGTGATTTTGTAAAAATTATTTTTATCTTTCAGGACATACTAAAATACTTACAGTTAAGATATTATATCTTTTTTTTTGCTTCAAATAATGCAAGGGAAGTAGATGGAGATCTAGATAATACAAGGTTAGTCATAAGTTGCCAATCCTTGAAGATGGTGTCTTAGGGTTTCTATTGCTGTGAAGAGATGCCATGACCATGGCAACTCTTATAACAAAAGCATTTACTTGAGGGGCTCTTCTGTACAGCAGGGTTTCCTTAAAAAAGCCACATCGGGTTTTCGTTCTTGTTTTTTAAGCTTTCTTGGGCTCTACGTGGAAATTTGAGCCTCATGTTGGTACGTCAAAATGTAGTTGTTTGGTTTTTTACTCTTTTGCCCTTTTGGCTCTTTGTTATTAGGGGGCCTGCCAGCTCCCAAATAAATCAGACACAAGGAGACTTATTCTTAAGTATAAATGCCTGGCCTTAGGTTAGCTTGTTTCTCACCAGCTTTTCTCATCTTATCTCTTCTACCATTTGCCTCTCGGCTTTTATCTTTCTCTATTTCTGTATACCTTACTTTCATTCTTACTCTGGTGGCTGGCTGTGTGGCAGGCTACTGGCCCGATGCCCTCCTGTCCTTGTTTTATCTTGCTCCTCTCTTTCGTTTCTCCTTCTATTTATACCCTCTGCCAGCCAGCCCTGCCTATCCTTGCTCCTGTCTCACTATTGGCTATGCAGCTCTTTATTAGACCTTCAAGTGTTTTAGACAGGCAAAGAATCACAGCCTCACAGAGTTAAACAAAGGTAGCATAAACAAAAGCAACACATCTTTTCATAATTAAACAAATGTTCCACGGTATAAACAAAAGTAACACACCTTAAAATAATATTCTACAACAGTATGTGATGTATTTTTATCATGGTTCCTGTGGCAAACCACCAAGGCTTTTCAAACCATTGAACACCATTGCATTTTTCATCTCTATCTTCACTAATTTATTGGACAATAGAAATGTTAATTACTTACACTGAGACCAATCTCATTTTGTTTACCTCTGTGCTGGTTGGTTTTATGTCAGATTGGCATAAACTTGAGTCCTTTGGGAAGAAAAAACCTCAATTGAGAACATGCCCCCCCCCCCACCAGACTAGGCTGCAGGCAAGCCTATGGGCATTTCCTTTTTTGACTGATGATTGTGGTACAAACATCCATCTCCCTTTGGGTAGTACCACCCCTGGGGTGGTGGTCCTAACCGCTGTACGGAAGCAGGCTGAACAAACATGAGAAGTAGGCCAGTAAGCAACACACCCATGTGGCTTCTGCTTCGGTTCCTGACTCCAGGTTCCTGCCCTGATTGCCTTTGATGATGGACTGTGACAAGGAATTGTAAGCAAAATAAACCTCTCTCCCCCTCCCCCAGTTGATAATGGCTATGGAGTTTTATCACAACAATAGAAACCCCAAGTAAGACAGGAACTAAAGGTTTACTTTGGCTCATGGTTCATCATGGTTGAAAAATCATGGTAGCGAGATTGTGAGGCAGTTGATCTCATTATGTGCACAGTTAGGAAGCAGGAGAAAACAAATATTAGTCTTTAGATCACTTTCTCTATATCCATGTGATGGTTCAGTCCACATTCAGAGTTTGTCTTTACACCTCATTGGAAACTCTCTGGAAGCATCTTCACAGACATGACCAGGGCTGTGTCTCCTAGTTGGTTCTAAATCCTGTCAAGCTGACGGTAAAGATGAACCATCACAGAAAGAAGAGATCTTCAGATAACACGCACGCGCACGCGCGCACACGCACACAGGATGCCCGCCAGTGCCTATACTTCCCACTTCTGATCATGGTGGGTACTGGGTGGCCATGGCGAGCACATGAATTCTGGTTCAGGATTTCGGGGACTTGTGGTTTTGTGCTGTCACTATTAGCTGCCAGTCCTCTGGCTTCTCTCAGATGCACTTTCCATACGGGAAACAAAATATATACAAAGAAAGAGAAAAGGACTGGTGTAAAACTACACCTGTTCCGTTCTGCGCTCTACTCGCCGCGAGCTATGGGAACTAGGCTGAAAATTTAAAACACACACACATACAGACAGAGACAGACAGGGCCACGGGGACATCGTTGATACAAGAGCGCCAAGAACGGCCTCTTTATTGTGCTCAGGGGCAGCTACTATAGGGCTCTGGCCACGCCCCAGCTCTCGGGATCTTTCAGCTGCAGACTCATCAGAATCCACTGCCCTGCCATCAGGATCTCGTGCTCAGAGCAGCTGCAGGCTGCTCAGAGCAGAGGAAAACAAGTTGTTGATGAGAAATTCAGGTTCTGGTGGTCAGGCTTAGGAGTCTTAGCATTTTTATGATCACCACCTCTTTGCCCATAGACGTACCTAACACCTGTGCATGTGTTTCAAGTTTATCACATCAGCCGTCAAAGAAAAGTGCGAGCTCATTCTGAAGTCGAAAATGAAAAGCGGTCATGTGACGCACAAAGGCCTGGGATCTAATTCTATTCACTATTAACGAAGTACTGAATAAGCCGCCTGAGCCCCCGACACTGTCCGGAAGTAAGATCTTCTGAAAAGGCCAGTTTAGAATGAATATTGGTGCCAATATCCTGATGACACCCAAAAAGTATACGACTTATCATTTGTCTTTTTTTATTTACTTATTTGAAACAGGGTCTCATGAAGCTCAGGCTGGTGCTGAACTAAGAAGCTAAGGCTGACCTTGAACTCTTTCCCACGCCTCCTGTCTCTGCTCCCCAAGTGCTGGGATTGCAGCCGTGCACCCCACTAGTCCTCTGTATCGGGCAAACCTGCGTGCCCAATTTAAATCACCTGGCATTTACGCTTAGCCTCGCCCTGCCACTCCTCGGAGACTGGGTCATGGAGACTGGAGGAGCTGCAGGTGGCTCCTCCAGGGGCCTGTTTTCCTAGATGCGCCTAAGCACGAGCCAATGTCGCTAGCTGGACTTGCAAATCCCCGCCCGGTCGGCAGGGGGCGCCGCGTCGGCGGGGGCGCGCGCGGAGCGGGGCCGCGCAGGCCTCTGGGGCCACGGTCTCGCTGCCCGTGCCCGGGCTCCTCCCCCGCGTGGTCCCCCCCGGAGGGCGAGCGGCGCGGGGCGGAGGAAACGGCCCGGAGCGGGCAGGGCGCGGCGCGCGCCCGAGGGGGCGGGGAGGCGGGCGGCGCGCGGGGACGGGGGCGGGGGCGGGGGAGAGTGACTAGCGCGGGCGGCGCGCGGCGTGGCGCAGAGGAAGGCGGCTACCCTGGACAGCGCATCTCGGCCGCGCGGCCATGGTGAGTGAGTGGGGCCGCGCGCCTCGTCCGGGCGGGCGGCGGACGTTGGGGCCCGAGGGGGGGGTGTGTGCGAGCGCGGGGTCTCGGGCGCCCGGCGGGTAACGGGGCGCGGGGGCGTGTCGGCGCTGCAGCCGCGGCCCAACGCTCTCCCCGAGCCGCTCTCCGAGGGTCTCCCGCGAAGCCAGGCGCCTGGGCACAAAGGCGGAGATTGTGTGCTTCTGGGCTCGGTGGGAGCCGGTCCTGGGCAGGCAGCGACCCCATCCCTAGGGAAGCTGAGGCAGGAGGATTGCCGCGAGTTCGAGGCCAGCCTGGGCCACGGTGAGACACCCTGTCTCAAAAAAAACACCTCCCCGCTAAAGAAAAGAAGTCCGTAAATCCTGTGTTTGTCTTCAAATCCGCATTTGTCTTCATTGGTCTTTGTCTTTTCGCCTCCACCTCAGGGTTTGCTAAATTTGTGAAGCGCCTGTCCGCTTTTCTTGCCCCACCTGATACCTAAGTCAGCCCTAGATTGTCCCCTTCCTCCCGCATACTCTCTACTTGATTGAATGGTCAAGCCTTAGCACTAAAAATCCGGCACACCCGTCACTTATTCTCCGTACCTCCTTCATTTTGTTTTCTCTATTAAGCATGGTATAATCTGTTGCTTTATTTAGTGTATTGAATGTCTCCCTCACTAAAATGCAAGTTTTTGGTGAACAGTCTTTGTCAACAGTGCGTGGCACACACCATTTATTTAAAATAAAAACAAGCAAGCAAACAAAATCAGCAAAGTACTTTGTGCTTTGCTAAGCGGGAGACAGTAGCGTCCTTGAAGTGAATCACTACAAGAACTGTTCACTTCACAGAGGTGATAAGAATCTAAAGGGAGACACACTCTGCTGTTGGACAGGAGACACTCACCGACTAGAATATTGGTGACCGCCTCTGCCACTTGAGTCTTCTGAGTGGAGAGATCATTTTTAGTGCTAACCCACGCCCCCACCCTTCGGTTCTGAACCTTTGTTCCAAAGTATATAGGTTTTAGTTAGGGAAAGCTTCTAGGAATATTGAACTCAATGAAGCAGTCATTGGGCCAACGTCAAGGAAAAGTCTTAAAAATCTTTGTTTCTGTATTGTTTGAGCCCCTTTTCAATGGGCATTTTCAAATCTGTGTCCAAATCGAGCAGTTTCACTTCTGAGAAATGGGGTAGAGGGGAAAGGGTGGGGGTAGCGTTCATAAGTAAGTGGGTCAGTTGATAGACGCTTATACATCCAAGCCAAAGATGTCTCTGCCAATCAGTCTTACTGCAAAGAATGCTATTCAAGCTCCTTTCCCCCCATTTGCACAGTGTAAATGTATGCCGGTGATCTGCCGTCGGTCTAGGAAAGTGTGTTTATCATAATCAGAGACAAACTGCCAATGGCGTTGGCATGAGAAGATTTGAACATAACGGAGTTAAGATTAAACAGCTGATGGTCCTCAGCTAGTCTTGTCCAGGTAGTAGAAGCTGCAGCTTTGTTTTCACAATTAAAACCATGAACTAAACATAAATTAATGATGCTTTATTTTTTATTTCAGTTTGCATTGCAGGAGATTTTACTGTTAGAATTCTAGCAGAAAGTAAGAAAATAAGATTTTGCTTCTTGAATTTTTTTTTTTTTTGAGACAGAATCTCTTAGTTCAGGCTAGCTTCAAGATCTCAATCCTCCTGCCTCCGCCTCCTGAGTGCTAGGGTTACAGGATGGAACCACCATACCAGACACAATGTATTTTTAAATTATCCAACTGGGCAAGCTCAACATTTTGATTCTTTGGTAAAGGGTTGAATGAAATGCATTGTGGTTTGGAAGATTGCTGGAAATGTGTTAAGCTCATCTGTGCCATGTATTTGAGTTGTGCTCAGAAAGCAGGGTCCTTCTGTTCTGGGTTATGTCGATGATGGGTTTCCTCTGCTGGGCAATCAGACATGGGCCGTCTAACTTGGTGGAGGGTGTGCAATTGCTATGAGCAGGTACTCACTAAGGAATGAAGTTGCCGTGGAGATTTTGCTAGCCCAGGAGAGTGAAACTGTGTGAACATCAACAGTAATTCATCACACCTCGGAAGTCACACATTTACCTATTTTTGTTTTTAATTATGAATAATAAGATTAGGCCATCACTAATTCTGACAAGGTTATTCTAGTAAATTATTACTTTTGCTGTTTAAAATCTGAAATCTAGCTGTTTGGTGATGTAAGAGCATGACTTGTTTTGAAGTTGATGTGATCTGGTGTCATTCATGAGTTCGAATCTCAGCTCCACATTTAACTATGTGATCTCAGGATTTTCTTCCATAGAAAGTGATACTATGGCAGGACATTGAAGTGCATGCATGTGTTTCTAGTATGTGGGAAACCAAAGTAGGAGGGCCTGGAGATTGAGACCAGCCTGGCTTAGCCACAGGACCAGCCAGAGCAATAGTGACTGTTTCAAGATACGATATTATAAAATTGGGGGGAGGAATAAATAAGATTATGTACTTTATGAGTCCACTATATCTAATAGAAATATAATGTAAAGCTTATGCATGGCTTTCAGTTTCTGGTAGGCACACTGGAAAAAGCAGAGACTCTGGCAAGCAATGTTAGCATTTAACCTATTCTAGGCAAGTGTTACATCCACATGCAACCGACACAAAAAGATAAGGAATTTTACGCATCCTTTTCACACAAAATCTTCAAAATCATGCCCAGGATATGGCGGTGCATTCTTGCAATGGCAACACTTGGAGAATGGGGTAGAAGGATTGTGAGTTCAAGCCTTCCCTGTGCTGTAAAAAAAGATCCTACCTAAAACAAAGAAACCTCTCAGTTTTTCCCTAAATTTTAGTGTGTTTTTACTTTTAGCACATGCTAGTTCAGGGTGGCTGTATTTTAGTTGCTCTTGCTTTGGAGGTCATCATATTGAACAAACAGCTCTCTGTAGCACGCACATCCAAACTTGTCTCTTATCTCTGAGACCCTTTCCACTCATGAGAAGCATGCTGCCACCTTAGACCCAACACTAGGCAAAGAAAGCCGCTCACCTTTCAGCCTCTGCCAGGCTGCTGGTAATTCCACCAGCTCTCTAGGTTACTGTGTCGGACACCTGATTCTTGGTGCATTTTCTTCTTTCATGTTGGTTTTTGTCCAATAGCCTAAGGGTTTTGTTTGAAAAAAAAATTTTTTTTTTGACATTTTCTCACCTCTACTCCGGCTCTGTTTCTGCCATGTTTGCCCTTCCTGCAAGGCTTCTACCTCTTTGCTCTCTTGATTATTAACTTCTTGCCTCTGCTGAGAAATAATGTTCTCTGAATCATTGGACTCCACATCTCCCTATTCTTTCCTCAGTCCTTTCTCATGTTTAATCATAATGGTTTTTATTTTATAGCTCATTTCTAATATTCAAAAAGTAATAATTACTTTAAATGACAGCTTGGTATTAAAATGATCCATCTAAGAAAAGAAAAGAAAAATAATTCACAGAAAGAAAAACTAAAATTGATCTTAGAACCTTAAAAGCATTTTTTGCACATGAGCTTCATTTAATCTTTCAAGAGACATCATGGCTCCAATTAATGGTAATAGCAGAGACCATGACAGTAGTGACCTCTCACTGTCTGATGCATGGTGAGAAGCAGAGGGCTCTCCTCTGCACCTGTGGACAAAGGCACTGGACAGGTGGTCAGAAAACCCAGCTTTTAGTGCTGGCTGGATTACCACCAGTCCTGCCCTCTGGGCGGGTCACTCTAACACACAGTTTACCCACTTGCTAAGTAGGGTTAATCTTTTGCATACAATTATTTTGTTGGCATCAGATGGGACTCAGCCAGGGCTCTTCCCCGGGGAGTTGTGTATCTGTCTCTTACCACCACTGTGATTAGATCTCACATAACCACGGCACTGAAAGCTGGAGCCTGCCTCCCTTTTCCAAACACACCAGACTCTCAGGCATCAGCACGACTACCTAGTTCACTCAAGTACTCTCGGCCCCTTCTGATCCTGTACTTAGTAATGGTGTCTTTTGCCTTTGTATCTCTCACTGAATTCAGACTTCCCAAGGACCAGCATTGTCTGTGTTCTCAATATGTATCTCAATATTAGGTGATCACCCTAGGGATGATGCTAGCCTATCATAGGCACTAACATTGTTGCATGTTGAGAATTTGAAGGTCAGAACACCTGAGTCCCACCACACTGCTTTTTTTCCTCCACTTATCTGTAGGGGTGTGTTAAGGGCTAATTACACACTCCTCCAGCCAGTGGCACGTCATAGGGTTCAGCAGCGATTGCTCTACCACAGTGCAGCCAGGCCTCTGTATACCTGGAGCTGCATTTGCATTTCATGGCCATGTTTGTGATCATACAATTACGTTAAAACCCAAAATCTATCATTTAATCATAAATTCTTACTAAAACCAAAACATATCTTTCTGTAACTGAATCTACTGTACTGTGTAAAAGAAGCCAGGTTACGTTCTTATTTATACATAATAAAATTTATAGTGTTATTTTCATACTGAAATTAAAAATGAATATTTTTCTTAATATTGGCAAAGCTATGATCCATGAATTTTCTGGGTAACTTTTCGCTTCATATGCATTTATAGTAGTTGGCTATTATAACTTAAACACACTGCAGGTTGGGGAGAGGGTGGTCAGTAAAGAGATGGTGTGCCAGCATGAGGACCTGACTCCAGACTCCTGGCATCACCCCAAAGCTAGGCATGGTACTGAGCACTGTAACCCCAGTATTGAGGGGTTGGGGGACAGAGATGAGAAGATCCCTGGGCTTGCTGGCCAGCCAGTCTAGACACATTGGAAAGCTCCAGATTCAGTGAGAGGCCCTGTCTCCAAACATGGGAGGGAGCACAGGCTCAGCGCGCATCCCTAGGATGATGTGAGCCCCTGCCCCTGCCCCTGCGGCCACATCATGAATGTGCTGTGCTTGTACTCATTTAAACATGAGTAGGTTTTAATACAGCTAACACATCATGTTGTTTTAGTACATTTTTATGCATACTGTTTTGAAGTTTCCCTCATAAGAATCCTACAGCACTAAGCCTACATCATAGGTAAGAAAATTGAGTTTCAAAGAAGATAAATGATTTGTTCAAGATGCCTTTTTCAGTACTCCCGAGTACCTTATTCACTAGCCAATATGAATGTACTTTCTTACACAGTTATAAAAAGCCAACATTTAATTTCAGTGTGGCCTGGTTTCTGTCGTTTCCACCCCATGAGTTCCATGGGTGAATAGATATGGATGCACACATGGATGCCTATGCAGACTGAATGTTCATCCTCTGAAATGCTGGATAACAGAAGTAGCTTGGATTTTAGGATTTTTTTTCAAGATTTTAAAGTATTTGTAGACACAAATCCTAACACAATGATATATCTTGAGCATGGTAATTCTAAACACAGAATTCATTTATTTTTCATAGCACACAGCCTAAAGGTCATTTTACACATTTTCAATATTCTTACGTTTTGACTATATAGCATGAGTTCAGGTATGAAATATTCTATTATGGCATTATGTTAGCACTCAAGGTGTTTGTTAGCCCAAATATGTATGTATGCGCACACACTTAAATATGTAAACATTAAAGTTTCACTTCATGTAGATCAGAACTGGAGCATGCATGTGTTCCTTATGTGACAGGAGCACCCACACGGTAGACGAGTAGCTTTCCAGCATCAGGTAGTCTCCAGTTTGATTAGAATGACTGTAATAGGAAGACTGCCAGAAATGACAACAGCGGAATCACATATTTTATGTCTTAAGAGTTTATCATTTAGTTTTAATTGCAGTGATTTAATAATGTAAATGTACTTTTGAGATCTTTGAATTCCATAGGCATTAGGACTACTTGGAGACTCTTATTTAGGTGGCAGGCTCAGAACACTGTGCCTTTAAAGATGAATGTGTCTGTATTGCAGAAACAGTACTTATATGTTTTGCTCTGTTCTGTTTTGAGGCAGGGTCTCACTTTATAAGCCAGGCTGGCCTGTACCTTGCCCTTCTACCTCAGCCTCCTGAGTGCAAGCACAGGATAACAGGTGTGCACACTGGCTGGCAAGCTGTTTTCAGAGTTCCCTTCAAGCTGGCTTTCCTCTCTGTGTCTGGAAAAAGGAGCATCCTGTGCCTGAGCCCTTCTGCTCTGTGCTTAAGGCCTTCTTTAAACTGACCCACAAATTTCTTGGCTTAGAAATCAGATTTCTTAGCCCTTGGAAAGTCAGTGGTGAATTTAGTTTGGGAGGGAGGGTGCTTTCGGCTCTGGAGAAATGCCACTAACTAGGACATCCTATCTAAATTATTTCTGGGGGCTCTCTCACACCCTGCTCCAGAGGCTGGGCAGTTGTTACTCCTTTCTATCATCAAGATATTCAACTCCTTTTCTGGCGTGTGTGTGTGTGTGTGTGTGTGTGTTCTGATTCCTAAAAATAAATGGCATTCATCACAAGTCATTTGACAATTCACAACCTGAAGTCTGTTTCAAATGCGAAGCAAAAAGCAACCTAAGCCCCAGTGATTTTTGTGACCACGTTTCTTACTAAACTGTAGCATGCTTAGACACCAGCCACTTGGAAAGTTCTACCCCCGCTGCTAGATACTGCTAAGTTCATATTGCCCATTAGGTTAACTGGCTCCTAAGTTTCTTTCCTCTTTCAGTTTGAGAATTGAGTGGAACTGTCCCTGGGTTAGGACTTTCTGCAGACAACGCTAATCTTATCAGCACTTGCCTCCTATAGGCAGAACAAGCCTTTGTAACAGTCCTCAGCTCAGACTTTGGAATGAATAGTTTGCTTTTGCGCTTCCTTTGAAGAAATGGAATCCACTCTCTGTATTGAGTAACTTCCTCTTTAAAGAAACATACAAATACCTTGTCTCCTGGGGGAAGAGCATGGGCTCTTCAGGCCAGGAATCAAGTGGACACAAAGTTGAAATCTAGTGCTCTGCAGCTAAAGAAAGAGGGGGACTTGTAAAATTGTTGCGTGTGTGCCTCAAGGAGTTGGGATCCACCCTGGATAGTGGCTGGGTCTGTTTGGGTGTGCGTGAAATCAGTGATGTAGAACCGACCAGAACCTCAGAGGGAGAGGAAATAGCCAGTAAGGCTTCAGAAGATAATGGATTTGGGAAGCATCATCCTTTGTGGACAAGGCTGACTTCACAGATCCCAGTCCATGCAAGGACAACTCTGTGGATGCTTTAATGTGGACACTGAGCTTTGTGACAGCGAGAGATGGCTCGGGCCAGGTTTGGACAAGTGTTAAACTTGAGAGTAGGGGTTCTAGTTAAGACTTTGAAGGAGGTAGAGAAGGATTGGGTGTGCAGGAGGAGGCTGTGTGTAGAAAGTTACCTACTGGACATGGGCGATGTAGGGGCTTAGCTAAGATGTTGATTCTTTCCACTAGTTTTCATGGTTCAGTTTTTAAAAATTCTCCCTTTAGTTACACACTCTTGGGTCCAGTTCCCTGATCTCTGTGTCTCCCAAGTTGTTTAGCCATGTGAAGCCCAGTTTTCTCATTCCTAGACTGTCATACATAGTGAAGACTGGATCAGATTAGACAGTGTATGTAAAGCCCTCCCAACAGGGAGATGGCAATTGCTTACAGAAGCTCAGGCGTACCCGTCTTTACAGCTGTGACTTCCTGTATTCGTGGACTGGAGAGGTTTTCAACGTCTTGATTTATCTAAACACATTTACATTTTAAAAACCTTATATCCCTATGAAGGAAATATTAAATTTAATATTCAGGATTTCTCCCCTTGCCCCACCCCGGGAGGAATGAAAATGTGGCAAGGTTTCATTGTCTCATCCTCAGATCCCTGAAGCTACAAAAATTCTATTAAAGTAATTGATGAAAAGGAAAACCTGAAACATAGCTCGTGTGTGCTTTTTTAAAAACCATTTCTTATTGAGTGGTTCTCCCTGTAGATGCACTCGTGTCATAGCAAACTGCCTGCTTTCTGAAAACTGCCATGGATTTGAATAACAGCTTTAAGCAATCCAGAGAGCCTCCTGTAATCAGATTAAGCCACAGCCATTTGCTCAGCCACCCACATCAAATTGCCTGACTTGAGCTTCTTAACGGTGCTTAGCTTAAGGCCTTAACCCCGAAAACCACCCTACTAGAAAATATTTCTTCTGTTATCTGCCTTCCCCCCGCATCCTCAGTCTTTCCATTATTAAATCCAAGCATGGCAGATTATTGGATTTTTGTGTGTTAGAGTATACGGCTTCTCTTGTCAGTTTAGAGGAATGAAAAGTGGTGAGACATTTAAGAATATGAGTGAGCACAAAATAAGCAGAGAATGAAAGACTATGTTATCTTGGAGGGATCATTGGATATGGGGTTTGCAAGTACTGGGACCTGGCCTGGCTGGAGTGAAGTTACTATGGAAGGGGCTGGTGGAAGACAGGCTTGGCGGGACTTTGAACCAGGCAGCCTGAAGTTTCTGGGTCTCTGGACAAAGTCCTCACTGCCCTGCATAGTGCTTCACTACTTGGTGGGGTGACTCAGTCTGTCATGGCTTGACTCTCTGTTCACCCACTTTCAAGTAAAACGCGTCACATGCACACACGTGTGTGTGTGCACCCACACCCTGTTTCTGTTTGTGATCAGCCCAGCCCTAAACATGAAATTACAGCACCATACGTTTGTTCTATATGTTGGTGTACAGAAACACCTTAGCATCATCTGTTTAGCTGATAGCTTGTTTGTTATGCCTGCTGTTTTCAGTCTCTCTCCACCACCCAGTCTATAAGGGTGTGCATCACCCCTGCCATCTCTCCTGCTGACTCCAGACCACAATGGAGCCTGCACACAGGAGACATGTAGAGAATAACTGTTTGATAAACGGATCTGTTGTTTTTCCATGTTTGAGGATACCAAGACTTGAGTCGGGTTACAAATTCAGAATCTTAAAAACAAAGTGCTAAAGTAGCCTTGCTTGCTAGCGGGAAGGGTATCTTGGAAACTGTTTTGTAATTTGTAACTAGCAAGTGGTAGACTGGGTACTCAAACCCACGTTATGCCTGTGTTTCTTCTACAGACAATTGCTTGTGGCATTGTATATATCTACTTTTCTCGTTACCCTGACGAGGAGTTTGTTTGTTTGTTTGTTTGTTTGACAAGCATTGCATTAAAAGTTCTCAAACTCAGTTTTCCTTAAACCAGGTTGATGTGGGAAGGGGGTATCATATTTGTTTGTTTTATTTTTGAGACAGAATAATCCAGGCTGGCCTTAAATTCATTAGGTAGTTGAGGGAGTGACCTCTTGCCAGCACCTCCCAAGTGCTAGGATTTCAAGCATGTGCCACACACCTGGCTTGATTTAACATATTTGTAAAGAAATTCTGAATTTCCTTCAACTAATTTAATACTATTTTCCATTTGATACTATTTCCTTGGAATTCATTTATGTGTCAAATACTTAAGATAATTATTTGTTTTATATTTAAGCACACAGTGCGTGTGTCAATTGATGCTTGTGATATATAGGAAGGTACCAGACAATAGATATGGACTCTAAATAAAGACTATAGTAAACAGCATATTAGTGGTAGATGCACTATGGAGAAAACTGTAGAGCAGGATGAGACAACAGGCATGCTGTGGACAGAGGGAAGAGTTAGTGTGACTAGGAACTGTGTATTTTTGAACCATATATAATTAGAGAAGAGGTATTTAGAGAATATTTTTAATTATGTGTCAGATTTTAGCTTTTTATTTGGTAGAGTTCTTCACGTAGAATTTTTTGTAGTAATTGGATTTTTAGTAGCTGAAAATACTATACACACCACCTTGAGGAACATAGAACCAAGTGTTGCACATGCATATACACACATTATAATGCATTTATTTGGGACATGCAACATGGTTCTAGATTTCCTACATCCTGCAATAGTGATTCCTTAGTTTAAATCATTTCAGGAAAGTGTAACAAAAAGCAAAATTCACTGCACTAAAACTTAGCTTTCATTTTAGCATTTTGGAACATTCGATATTTGGTTTTATTCATTTAAAATTTTTTTTTTTGGATTTTTGAGACAAGGTTTCTCCGTAGCTTTTTGGTTCCTGTCCTGGAACTAGCTCTTGTAGGCCAGGCTGGCTTCTAACTCACAGAGATCCACCTGCCTCTGCCTCCCGAGTGCTGGGATTAAAGGCGTGCGCCACCATCACCCGGCTTATTTAAAAATTTTTAAAATTACATATGTGTGTATGGAGATGGGAAGGAGTGTATACATGTACGTGCAGGCACTCAAGGAGCCCAGAAAAGGGTGTTGGATCCTCTGGAGCTAGAGTTGCAGATGATGTGTGCCACCTGACGTGGATGCTAGGTCCTGAACTTGAGTCTTTGCAAGAGTAATACGCATTCTTTTTAACTATTGAGCCATCTCTTCAGCCCCTTTTTAGGTTTTTAAATTTGAATTATGTGTATATCTATCATAGATGTCCAATATTTTAATGGACTTACGGAAATAAAATGAAATACTTTCATGGAGGAATTTTGTAGGCACATATTCTTTCTTCCAGAAATTAATCTGAGTATGTTACCTGCATGTTAGCAAAGTCCTTTCCTAAACAAAGTGCTAAAGTAGGCCAGCTCACTAGCAGGAGGGGTATCTTAAAACTGTACACTTTGCAATCATTTGTGGGATGTTTTGTATTATATAAACTTGAAATTTCTGAGCCTTGATGTACACCATAGAAAATAGTTTAACACTAGATTTTTGTGTACTGTGCAAACCCACTTTTCAATACTTGGGAAGCACTGTGTAGAGATGTGAAAATTAGTTATGGGAGGCAAAGTTCTGTGGCTTTAATGGGTTAGTGAGAAACTTTTCTTAGGACCTTCACGTGCCTTCACGGCTCAGACCTCCTGTAAGGAGCAGGTGGACAAGTGCATACCC
Source organism: Microtus pennsylvanicus (assembly GCF_037038515.1). Classification (NCBI taxonomy): domain Eukaryota; kingdom Metazoa; phylum Chordata; class Mammalia; order Rodentia; family Cricetidae; genus Microtus; species Microtus pennsylvanicus. The sequence goes on from NC_134582.1 coordinate 90,822,820, forward strand.
CCACTGCCATGGCCAAGCCAGAGCACAGGGATGGGGACATCTCTAGCACACTGACAAACAGACCTGATAGGTCATCAGTATCACAGGGAAGAGTATCCTTGATTTTGTTTTAGCAGCATGGAAAATTCTAAGTGGACCACCAGATGAGGCAAGAAGAAGGGGAAAGATGGTGCAGGTGTTGATCTTGACAAGGGTGGTGTCACAGGGAGCACGGAATTGAGCCAAGACAATTAAATCTCCTCCTGACACTCTGTGAATTCTAGATCATTTATAAAGGAAAGTGAAAATTTAAAACTACTGAAAAATAGAGTAGCAAGCTTGGGTCATTTTTTGGCACAAGCCATAATATATGATGTGTAGACTGGGGCTGTAGCTTGACGGTAGAGTGTGCTTGGCATGGGTGAGAAGATGCCAGAGGCCACGCTTTAAAAAAAATGAGGATAACTAGAAAGAATTGCAGTGAATATAACAAAAAGGCAGCATGAAGGATGCATGAGGGCATTAAAGCAAGAGGACAGGCAGCCCATGAGAAGCATGGGGACAACTGCTCCGAAGAGGAGGCTTTCAGAGTATGCTGATAAACATGGAAAGACATGCATAGCTCCCATGGTAATGTGGAAATGCAAACTGAGACCATGTCACACCCATGAATTTAACAAAGATTAAAAACAGACAGTAGCAAGTTTCATAAATATTTTAGAGCAATGTGGTAGTTTTCACAGAAAAGGTTTTAAAATGCATTTCCTAAACAACATAGCAATTTCTCTACTAGGCTTTCCCCAGATAAGCTTTTATTTATAGGCATTAGAGGTTGTACATAAAGCAGCATTTTTTATAGTAACCAAAAATTGGGAAAAACCTAATATATCCATCAGGAAATATGTAATGTATTAGATTCCTATGGTAAAATCCAGCCTGTGGATGAATTAACTAGGTTTCCCCATGAACAGACCCCACGAAATACTGAATGATAGAACAAGCTGCAGAAAAAGGTATGATGACCTATTACAGTGTGTGACTGTCACATCAGGTCTGTCACAGGGATCCAGGTTGGGGAGTTGAGCAGAAGGAATTACTTGTGTTCCTATCTTTATGCTTAGCCTATCAGAGAGACTCAAACAGTTGCTGAATTAATGTTAAGAAATTTGAAGCAAATATGACAGAATTTAATCACATGCTTGAGATATATTTTGTGGATATGTTCTGTGTATGTATGCATGCATGTCCACGTGTGTGCATGCATGTGTGTGTGGAGATCAGAGATCAACTTCAAGCGTGGTTCCTCGGGAGCTGTTTACTTTTGATTTTGAGATATGGTCCCTCAATGGCCTGGAATATACCAAGCAGGCCAGTCTGACTGACCAGCAAGTTCAGAGATCTGCCTGCCTCACTTCCCTAGTGCTGGGATTACAAGTGGGCCCTACCACACCTGGTCACTTTACTGACTGAACTATTGCCCCAGCCTTGATATATTTTATTATCTACATTTTAATACATTTATATATTTCTGCCAAGTTAAAATTTAAATTTAGATCCTGCCAAGTTTAAATTTAGGATCTGTATTAGTGTCTAAGGTCCAAAATTTGCCCTGCATGAGCATATCTGAGAAGGATGAGTCAGAACCAGGAGGCTGCCTTTTGTTTCCTTGGACCCTAATCTGGCCTCTTAGCTGAATCAACATCTGAAGGCACACTTTAGAAACTGAAGGGCATTACCAACAGTAAGGAAAAGAATAAGCTGGTGGTCCCTGTATGGAAAGAGAGTGACCAGGTACACGAGCAGCTACCCTCATCTTCTCAGCAATAAGAGCCATCCCTGCCAGCACTCACTTCCACAGCACGCTGGGAGATGGTTAGTAATAGGGAAACTGAGGTAAGCTGTAGAGAGGAGTGTAGCATGAATTCTAATTGGTCTTAATAATAAAAACCCAGAGTCAACTATTAGTGGGTGAAAACTGAAAGATCAGAGAAGCAGAGAAGCCAGCCACAAGTTCTTACCTCTACGAAATTCTCAGACTGAATGGGGTATCCTGTCCCTACAAAGTCCTCAGACTGAATGTGAGCTCCTCCTGTCTCCTTCCTGCCTTACATTCTCTCCTCCCAGCCACACCCTTTCCTGTCTCCACCTCCCTAGTGCTGGATTAAAGGCCTGTGACTCCTAAGTACTGACATTAAAAGTGTGAGCTACCACAGCCTGACTCTGTTTCTCTTTGAGACTGGATCAATCTAGTGTAGCCTGGTGTGGCCTTTAACTCAGAGATCCTGCCTCTGCCTCCTGAGTGCTGGGATTAAAGATGTGCGCCACCACTGTCTGGCCTCTAAGGCTAACTAGTGGCTTGCTCCACACTCTGATCCCCAGGCAAGCTGTTTTTGTTCTAGCACCACAGAGGAGTGCCGTGGAGCAAAGAGAACTTTGGTGCTCAAATCACATTGCATAAATATTTGTGCTTTACAACTTTGAATTTATGTCAGGGAAGTCATGTCTTCTCTCCTCTTCCACAACTAACTTTTCCATTTAGTGTTGGTTTTGAGACTGCCTTCTCCAGTTAAACTGGGGAACTGGAAATGTGTATTGTGGTAAAACACTTACATGCCAGGCACAGAACCCTGGATTTGATGTCAGCACCAAATAAATAAATAAATAAATAAATAAATAAATAAATAAAAAGAAATAAAACAACAAAACACTTCAATTGGAATGCCTGCCTCTCCTTGTTACACGGCTGCACTTCCTCTTTTAATTGTTAAGAAGGCCATCATCTGTGTGTTCGAGGCCAGCCTGGTCTACAAGAGCTAGTTCCAGGACAGGCTCCAAAGCCACAGAGAAACCCTGTCTCGAAAAAAACCAAAAAAAAAAAAAAAAAAAAAAGAGCATCATCACTGTTGAGGGCTCAGCAGGTAAAAGCACTTGTCACACAACCCTGATGACCAGAGTTCAATTCCCAGAACCCATTTAAGGGGGGAGAAGAGAAATGACTCTGTAAAGTTGTCCTCTGACCTCCACACAGCACCATGGGCATGCATATTCCAATACACTCATCCTACACACACACACATTTATTATTAAGTTGTTAAAATAATAGAAGAAGGTTATCACTTTTGAGAGAGGCTGCTAATTAAAGGATATTCCTTTCCTATCCTTTAGTGCTCAGCTAGGGTGGCAGTGGAGTTGTAAGGCAGAGACAGTGTGGCCCACACTGGGATTTGAAAATGCAGAACACTTAATGCCTATCTCTTCCGTATCAACTTTGTGTCTTGAACTGTCATAGATGGTTTACACATATGAAGTTGTTTAATCTTCCAGCCATGCTGTTGTGAGATGTTTATTTTCATCTCCTAGAGAATGAAGGGACCAATCAGATTGTTTTCTCCAAGAGTATGCTATTCATGTGAAAGCCACATCTATTCTTACTCTTTATAGGGACACAGAGCGTGCCACGCTGTGTCCTCTGTCGTTCAGGTGACCATCTCACACATGCCCAATTCGAGACTGTCCCCAAAACCACACATGGACGGGTGGTGAGAAGAACTGGCATTCCTATAGACAACAGCTGCTCATTGCTGTGAGTGGAGCAGGGTAGTTTCCTTGCTGAAGCATCATCTCGCTTGTCAAGCAGGAACAGCAATGCCTGTCTTACAGAATAGGTGCATGGCTGTATGGGTGGCCTGTATTACACCAGTACTGTGTGTGAACATACCATAGCCACTTTCATTCAGTGTTCCTGTTATCAATTCTATGTGTGCCCTATATACAATGAGGACCCAAGTGACAGTAACTCCTAAATTAGGAGTTTTTGATACCTTGCCTTAAAATGAGCAAACTATAGGAAGTAGGATCATGACAGCTCTAAGTAGCTAACGTGGGAGTCTCACTTTACTCACCAGGGAAAATGTGGGAAGGAGAGCAAATCCTCCAGCCATAGTGCATTGCAGGGGCGCCCGACTTGTCTGATGAGAGGTTGCTCTGGGCTGGAACCATGCTTGCTTCTAGCCAGCTGTAAGTCCTCCTTGGTAAGCATAAGGCTCGGAGAAATGAAGCGAGGCCATGGATGATCACGAAAGATATGGATGTGCTTTTCTAGAGTAGCAGATCTTAATCTACTGTGGAGTTAAAATGCTGCATCCAGCCAAAGCTAGGAACCAAATCCCCGAGGAAAACCCTCTAAGAGAAGCAGTGGAGTTCCAGGGCAGCTCTGTAGCTGTCATTTGCTTGATGGTGTGAGCACAATGTGTGTCTGTTGCCCCTGCCCCATGCCTGGTCCTAGTTGGTCCATTTGAAGGAAGAATGTTAGGGAAAGAATTTTAGGCTCAGGAAAATGGGATTGGTTCTACCAATAGAAATGTGGTGTTTAGAGTAAGAGGGTTGATAGTTCATCTACGTTCTGAGAGTGCTCCCTTACATTGTTGACAGCTAGAGAGAATTGAGAGCAAAATGCTGGTCAGGCATGTTGACACTTGTCCAAAATCCCAGCATTCTGGAGGTGGAGGCAGGAAGATCTTAAGTTTGAGGTCAGCCTGGATTACATAGTGAGATCTTGTCTAAAAAAAAAAAAAACTGAAGAGAATGTTCTAGAGCAGCGGTTCTCAGCCTTCCTAACGCTGAGACCCTTTAATACAATTCCTCATATTGGGGTGACCCCCAACCATAAAATTGTTTTGCTGCCACTTCCTAACTGTAATCTTGCTACTGTTGTGAATCATGATGTAAATGTCTGATATGCGACCCCAAGGGGGTTGAGACCCACAGGTCTGCAGAAGGTGAGGTGGTCTTGAGACTACGGCAACGGCAGGCATGTGTCTGAAATCTCACTCTCAGTGATCTCCACATCTGTGGAAGTTGGAAGGAAGGAAAGCTGGGTCGGATCACTGAGAAGTGGAGAGGGGAGGGGCTAGAGGGAGGGAGGCAGAACTTTTGGAGCTGATTAGCTGCAAAGGCAGGAACTAAGCTGAACCGCCTCCTCTCCAAACAGCCCAGTAGCCCCCATGCGGAAGAAAAGTGCCGTTTGTGTGACCCAGCAAGAAGAATGGGATGTACAAGTCATGACAGAAGGGGAGAGAGGAGCGCTGCAGCTCTTGGTGGATGAGAAACCCTGGAAAGGGAATGTGCTCCTGGAGTTTTCCTGAGTTAGGGAGATTACCGTCAGCGTTGGTGGAAACGCAGTCATTTCCAGCTTCAGGTGGGAAGCTGGATTAGATGTCTGTGAATTGTAACTGTCTATAAGCAGTTTCCATTTCCGTCTGGCATTTAAAAACATCATCCCAGGGCCAGTGAGATAGCTCAGCAGGTTATGACACTTGCTGTCAACCTTGACAACATAGGCAGGATCCCTGGAGCCCACGAGGAAGAAGGAGAGAACTGACCCCAGTAAGCCATCCTCTGACCTGTGCATATACAACATAAGTCAGTGACAACGTTATTCATAAATCCCTCCTTTGGGAGCTCGTTCTATTCATAACAAAACTATATGTTTCACAGCTAATTCTTAGGCCCAAATTATGGATTTGTATGAAAAGAGAAAGTATAATAAAATTGACATTTTAATATTTTTAAAGTTACATTTCAAAAATATATTTTTGAAAGGAAAGTTTAAGAAATGCTTAAGCATTCATACCAAAAATTTCTCAGTTTTGGCTTGTTACCGACAGATGTCTTTGTTGTTATAAGGTGAGCAATGTAAAGTGTAGGACTTAAGAGATTGCCGAATGACGCATTCATGGCAGTTAATAATTACGTACTTGGGAATTCCTAAAATAGAGATTTTAGGTGTTTGCACCACAAAAAAGTGGTAAGAGAATGTATAAGTTTATTTGACTTGGCCCCTTAAAAAGTGTATGTATATTTCAAAGCATGTCACACACTCTTAACATATAATTTTTATTTATTGATTATAAATTAATTCAAAGTACAAAACTGAATGTAGGGATGTAAATTTTAGCTCTAGTGGTAATACTACATGTAAAGTTCACTTGGAATGCTCCGATGTCTGCAGACTGGTTGATAATCCTGTCATTTGAGTTTTCATTTCTGGACAGGTGTGATGGGTCCACCAGCAATGTTAGAAGTTGGTGTGAATGACAGCACACACGTGTCCTTCCCTTAGTGACTGTAAGGTGGAGGTGGGTGTTGTGATGTACATTAGTGTTCATGAAGTCGTAATAAAAAAATCCTGTTCTGGTGAGAAATATTTTAGCAGCAGCTACTTCCACTGCCACAGGAAGGAGGCATAGATAACTGAAGTCCAAGGCCACACAGCTTTCACTCGTGAGCATCCAGAGAAGAGCCTGGGTCTCCTGGGTCCTGCGCTGGTGCTCCCTGCCTTGTTGCAGTGATCATCAGTGTCATAGTGAAGCATCCATCTGTAAGGTTTCTGCGGAATTGGGAAAGGCCGTGTGACTAAGTAGGATTTTATTTACTATATGAGACATTGCAGCCTTTTGCATCCTGACTTCCCATTAAGTGCGTGTGAGCTGAGAGTCTTCTGGGTTTAATATAGATAGGCTTTACTCTGAATGATGTTACCTGGGGAGGAGTAACCATGGTTGGCATGGTCAGGTGACCTTCTTTGAAGTTGAGTGGTTCCTCCATTAGAGGAGTCTATGACTAGAGAACAGCAGAATAAGATGAACAATTTGGTGAAGAGCGACTCTAAGTAAGCACTGCATGGCTGTCTTCTGTGGCTGTTGCCAGGGCTTTCTTCCTAAGTCTTTTAGTAGACAGAGGACCCAAGTACTAGAGACACTGTGGGCATGTCAACAGTGCAGTAGACAGCTGCATCTTCCCACAGTGCCTGTTTGTCAGTACAGCAGAGGAGGCTCCCTACTTAAAATCAGATTCCAGATACCCACGGTGGACCATTGCAACTCCAACCAAGCTTCACCCTGACATCTCTGCCAGGCTTGATGCTGGCTGCCACAGCCACCTACGTTTCCACCCCTCAGGCTGCTTTAAAGCTACACAAGTAAGTTAGACTTTCTCTTTCTACACCAGCAGTGATTTGAGAACGCATTCATTCTAACGTCTCTTTCTGTGACTTTTCTAACATGCCTAAACCCCACACACATTTTTATTACTCAGTCAGATGGAAACTTCCAGTCCTTGCTTCTCCAGAGACTAATTTTACTCTATTGGAGAAAAAACTAGAACATTGATCAGACTAAATTGTCACCAAAAAGCTCCCAGTCCTGAAAGTATTTCTGCTGAAGGAAGAGTCAGGCAAGGTTCTCCCTCCTCCCTTCCAGGTCTGTCATCACCACCTGTTGACATCGCTGGGTTTATTCTATTTTCTCTTTTACAAGGTGAAGAAAAAACACTACAAAGCTTTCATAGCTGTGTTAACTGCAGTAATCTCATGCTGTAACTGATAGATGTTTGAAAAGTATGTTTTGAGAGTTGAAAAATTAGATAAAGAATTCTGCCTAGAAAATATTTTCAAAACCAAAAAATCATGATATATCAATTAGTATAATATTTATTTTGTAGAAATCAGATAGTTTTTAGTAGTTTCTCTAGGGAACATATTGAGGCACACACTTTAAAAAAGGAGTTTGGTTGTACTCTCTTATACATGTGGCTTTGAACAGCTAGACTTTTATTATAAAGCTGTTTTTACTTAGCACTTTGAAGAAAATTAGAACATACAGACTTTCCCTTGTGATTGGTGAAGGGGAGGGAGTGTGATGGGATCTATGCAGGCCACTGAAAGTCTGCAGAAACATCTGTTGTTGCTGACCACAGAAGTCTTCTCTCTTCCCACGGTGGGAGGCCCTCTCTTCTCTGAATTTCTAAGGTGCAGGTACAGAGGAAGGCCATGTATTGATACTTCTGGAATATCTAGGTGGGAAATTGAAACATTTGCCTGTGGGATTGGGGAACAAACTTATCAGGCATTTCATGTTAACCAGCCTCTCTCCACATAAATCATTAATTAGGTCAAGGTTCCTTTTGTGAGTTTTGTATTTTTGTTTCAAAATCCATGATAATTTCATGCTTGCAGCTTGCCAATATTTGGTCAGCAGTATCTCAGAGTTCTTTTTGTATGAATCTGGCACTCTTCCTACCAATTTTGAGCCTGGAAAAGAAGAAAGAACAAGAGGATTGTCTCTTTAAAACTTCAAGCCTCAGAGGGCCTCAGAGAGCATTTACTCATAACACTTAATAACTTTTGAACGGTAATTTAAAAAAGTAGCCTCCAGAGACTGAATAAGAGGTATAAAGTGATTACATTTAATTGGGATCATTTTGTACTAAAAGTGATTTCTACTGCCTAATGATAGAAATATTGATAGTAAGAAAAGGGGTAGTAAGGTTTCATTGGAACAGGAGCCAAGAGGAAACCAAAACAGAATTTCTGATGTTGCTGAATTCTGAAAACAAGGATCAAAGTTTTGTATTTATATTATTTTGACTATATGTTAGCAAAGGCATTGGCTTTGTTACTGTGTGCAGCTCATAATACTTCTGTCTTCTGCTCCCAACATCTATAGACAGACACTTTGACACCACTTCCTTCCCTTCTCTTCCCTAAAGGGCATGTCCATTGGCCTCATTGCATAATGATTTACTAGTATTGAACAAATGAACGTGAACTGTTAACATCCTTATGATGCTTAAATAGGTGGGAGCTGAGTACCTGAAGCTAGCTTGCAGTCTCTGTCACAGAGGCCAAAGAGAATGAAATTCCTAGTCTTTGCACCCACAGCCCAAGCTCATTCTGCCTTTTGATGGTCTGCAGTCCTCTTAATAACCATTAATGGCTCTCACCTGATACTGGAAAAGCTAAGGGAGAGGTGTACCACTCCTTCACCTCCTAGCAAAGACGGCAGCTTGGGGTCAGCTGCCACTCTAGTGATGATACACTGCCAACAGAAGAATGTGTCTAAGGGCTTCATTCAGCACGGCTAGAACCTATTCCTCAACAGAGCCCTTTATGAGTTGGTCTCACAGCTTAAGGGAAAATACCAACTAGATCAACCACATGGCTCTTGCATTCTCTTGTAGGAAGTAGCAGTTAAAATACATCTTACTTTATTAAAAAATATTGAAATGCTGTAGATATCTTTATAATATATAGCTTTATCTGGAAATAATGCAAACCTTTGTTTGGAAAATTAGGAATAAAATCTGGCCCATATTTTCCCATGAAATCATTAGAAGCTTTGCTTTGTTTCATACTCAAAGGGATAGCACTTGTCCATGAGAAGCGCCGACCTGCTTCCCCTCTGCTCGGCACTTGACAACCAGAGCACATGCGAACACAATTCCCTTTCATCGTGCTTCTGCTTGTGAAAGAGCCTCATTCTTCCGTGTCCCTAAGACACGGAACTGCAGTTGTCGTGACTGTTCTGAGGACAGAGTCTGGCTTTGGCTTGATCTGCAGGAGTTTTACATTAGCTTACACTTCCTGTGGAAGCAGAAGTCGTGATGGCTGTGACAGAGATTTTGACCTAATAGAATTGCTGATTGTGCAACTGGGGCTCCTTGTTTAATGTGTAGTGGATTTCATTTTACACAATTAACATTAAGGGGATTTATTTAATATTGTTTAATAAGAAAAATGTTTTTTACCCATTCTCTTGGAGGGAAGACCTTAACTTTTTTTCAATTATATGCATTTTCTAATTATTTAAATTGATTTCATTGTTTATATTCACTGAGCATAGTACTGTGATACATAAGGACATTTTCACACATGCATACATCATACATTGAGTGTCCCCCTCATCCTCCCTGTTCTCCCATCTCAGCCCACCTCCTCCTCCTTCTAATTGCCTTATTTTCCTAGAGTCTCACCTCTGTTTTCTTATCATGTGTGTATAAACAGTTTTACATATGTATGTAAAATCTACCATAACAAGAAAACATTAATTTTTGGTTTTCCAAGTTTGGGTTTGTTCGCTTAATATGATTGTTATCTCCTGTTACATTCATTTCTTTGCAAACAACTTTGTTCTTTATTATTGCTAGGAAAGGTCATTCTACACATATTCTATGTGTTTTTAAGTTCTCTCTTCTGTTGTTGGACACCAAGATGGCTTCTATAACTCAGCCGTGTGAGTAGTATTGCAGTGAACACTGTGTGCCTGGATCTCTGTGACAATGCTGGCTTGGAAGTTCCGGAAGTCTTGAAGCTGGGTCATTTGGTGGCTCTAGTTTTGTTTTGCGGAGAAAGCACCATACTGACTCCCACAGTGGCTGAACTAGTTTACACCCGTCAACAGTGTAGCCTCACCAGCATCTGTGATTTTCTTAAAGACCATTCTGACTCGGGTGAGGAGGAGCGCCACCTTAGCTCTAATTCGTATTTCTCTGATAGCCGGTAAAGAGCCATGACTTTTTAATTGACTAAAAAGAAGCTAATATAGTATATTCATTTTATGACATATATTTTATAAAATACCTTTAACTGCTGAGTTAATGCATAAATCATTTCTGCCTTATGAATATATTTTGAAGTCTGCTTTTGGCTAGGGCTGTTGCTTGGTGGAAGAGTGCTCACCCACTGTACATGATGCCCCGAGTGGCACTTAGTACATTAGTAAGCTCAACTTAGCGTGCCTGTGATAATCAAGCACCTTCCCTCACTCCATGGATATTCTCTTGGTGTGAACTTGTGACCCTAGGTGTGTGTAATTTAGGTTTCACCTGTTCTTACCCCCAGCTTTCAAAAATTCCCTCCAGTACTCTGTGCCCAGAGGCATATGTGCCAGATCAGTTCTTTGAAGGAGGCCACAAAGGTTAGGCTTGGTTGACTTTGGCCTGATGCTTTGTGACATCTTCTCTTGCTCCGACACCCTTTGCTGGGCAGGCACCATGTCCACAGTCTCCTCCATCTATGGGTGCTGTTTGGTGCTGCACTCTGCTGCCCCGTGCTCCTGACTCTTCTGGGCACTGGTTCTAGAGTCCTCGATAACAGATGGCTTGCAGTGTTCTGTGGAGGTTGAGAAAAAAGCTGCATCCTTTTTGTTGTTGTTGTTGTTCTTAGATTGTAAAATATTCCTTTCTTGCAAACTCAGTGTCTTTGTAAATATAAGTACATTATTTTCTTTTCCTCCTTTGGGCAGAGTTTTGCTATGTAGCTTAGGCTGGCCTTACACTTGACTCTCCTCCTTCCTCGGCTGCTCCAGTGCTGGGGCTTCTCTCCTAGGTCTCCTCTTCTTGAGTACTGTTTTCTCTCTGCTCATGCTCCCAGAGGAGCAGGTATGGGGATTCTGGGAAACAGAGCCTTGCTACCCTTGACATGACTCCTTGGCGTCCTGTGTTCTACACTCAGAGGGCAGTGTCTGGCCACTCCATCAGTCAACCTCTCTGGACTGAATACATTTTAGAACATTGCTTGGGTTCTTGTGCAAAGTGCACTGTCCTACCTGCTCACAGAGCTTGCTGACAGCAAGAAAGAGCCAGTCTTCCCACTCTAACACATGCAGACAGAAGCAGATGGAGGGATGCATACGTGCCCGGTCACACGCCTCTAAACTGTTCTTTAAAGCCCATTATTGAGATTATGCTGAACATTGATGGCTATAACATCTAGAGTAAAAAGACAGGGAGCCGTATACATTGTTGAATAGTAGAGGGCTTGCCACTAATCTAGAAAACCCTGGGTTCAGTTCCTGATCCTGGAAATACATTTTTGTTTGTTCAGAGCTTGCTTCGTTGGCAGTTTCCATTCCTTAATTTAACACAGCCTGCTGCTCTGATGCTTGGCTGGAGATCCTGCGGTGCATCTCTCCTCTCTGACCCACTCTTCACTTGCCAAAGACAAATTCCTAAAGTCCAGTCCTTCTGCGGTCCAACCTGGATGAGAGTGTTGTCAAAGGGGAGAGGGCAGAAGTGGAGCCATAGCGTTTGCTAACCCCAGTCCTAGGGTGACTGGAGAACTCATTCATTAAGAGAAAAATTCTCAAGTACTATGGAACCCCTAGTATGTTCCAGACAAAGAGGCTTTTGAATAGTTTGGGAGAGGGATACAGAGAAAACAAGATGCACTCAAGAGACATCCAGGCAAGCAGAGTCCAGGCATGGCACAGGGAAGCGCGAGGTGCAGCAGGCTCACTCCTTAGTGAGGCTCGCCTGGAGCAGAGTGCACATGAGGACATGGTCACAGGGAGGCTGAGAAACGCTGGAGGTCACTGAATCTGGACCAGGCAGCCAAAGAAGTTAATAGCAATTATTTGACTTTCTAAAATTCTCCACATTTTATGCCAAGTAAGAATGCTAGTTCCCGAGCCAAGTGTGACAGTGCAGGTCACTGTTCTCAGGACACAGAGGTGAGGGAACTCCAAGTTCCAGGTCAGCCTGGTCTGCATAGCAGGGCACCACCAAAACCTCTTGGAATGGCCAGCTGGATGTCGAGGGGTCGGCGTTATTTGCATACAATAGCCCTTGGTTTACCTTGCTTAGTCCACTGAGTGGGAGATGGGTAAGAATAATCTCTAGGAGTTAGCCGACAGGCTGTACTTGACAGTCGTCCAGAGCCCTAGATACTAGGTAAAGATACGCTCCACAGTCCCTTGTCCCTGAGGGCACATCTCTTCCTCCTGAGTTACCTATAGCTTAGCTCTGACTTGAGGCTCTTGGGAACTTTCTGGCTCTGGAGTCACATCCCACTTCCTGGTTTGCTGTCACTGTATTTTTCGGCATTACTGTATTTGGAAACACGTAAAAAGAAAAGTAAAGATTTTTTTACAGTGTTACACTCAAATGTAACCATCTGTTTTGTGTCTTAATGTGCTTGTTTTGAAAAGCAGTGAACTTCTGGTAAAAATGCTTATCTTTAAACCATCTTTAAAAATTCTGCTAATAAAAAACCCACCAAGATTCTGAGTCACTTTTTAAAATATAATATAATGCTACCGTAAGAAAAAGCTAAAATCTACAAAATAGAGCCAGTGAGATGGCTTAGCAGGCAAAGGTGCTTGCTGCCAGGCCTGACAACCTGAGTTTGATAGCTGGGCCCTGTCTGGTAGAAAGAGAGAACCACCTGATTTCTACAAGTTGTCCTCTGTCCCTCTGTCGTCCGCATACATGTCTGTGTGTGTGTGGGGGTGTGTGTACATGCATGCACATACACAGTACACACCTGTAAAATGCCTAAGACAAAAGACAGAAGTATGGAAGAGGAAGACGAAGGGGAAATAGAATGAAGAGGAAGGAGAGGCAGGAAAGATCTCCAGTCTTGTATTCACAGGGCAGGATGGGGCTCATCTCGCCTGGCCTTCTGCCTCTGCTTCTACAGAATGGCTCTTTATTGTCATGGTAGCAGCCAAATGTAATGAAGCCTTTTTGGAGGCAAACCCAGGCCAGTGAGGTGCTCGAGATGTGGCACTATTTCCAGAAACAGTAGCTTTCTGGAACAGACCAGAAAAGAGCCTCCATTTGAGATAGCCTGGTTTGACTTGACCCCCTAATTGGCGCAGTTAGGGATGGGTGGGCATTCATTTGGCACCACAGTGGAAAAACACTAAGTTTACTCTTTCTTGTTCCCCAAGTGCTGACAGAAGCCAGGGGCTAGGCTGAGGGCATGTCCCAAGAAAGTTACCAAATTTCTGTAACCTGTGTGGTGGAGCTGCTGGCCAAGTAGAAGCAGGCGTTAGTCAGTGCTGCCCCTAGCTGCTCACGGAGGTGAATATGGTGGTGGAGGTGGCACAGGGGGTGCTGTGTTAATGCTAGACATGACTGGGTGGGCAACCCAGGTTGCTGAGCATGCTCTTTAGTTAGAATCACTTGTGGCGCCTGTGGCTTCCTCCAACCCTACTTTCCATATAATATCATTTTCCTTTAGCCTGAAGACATCTTCAGTATCCTCTGAAGCAGTCTTGCTGGCTGCGGATTTTCTTTATGTGAATGTGCAAGTGTCCTCATTTAGCCCTGGTTTTTGAAGGGTACCTTTTTTCTGCAATCCTCAAGCAAACCCGATCTGCTTTCTACCACTGTAGTTTATTTTCCCAGCATGACCTGCATTTCTACCATTTGAGTCCCTAGAGACCCTGGCTGTCACTGTTTCCTGGATGAGCCATACCTGGGTGTGCTTGCTTCTGTGACTCTCCTGAATGCCTATCTCTCCTGAGGGTCAGAATTCAGCAGGAGGCCCATCTCTTTCTGGTGTTTCTCACGGATATCTAAATTAAAACCTTCGCTATTTTCCAGTCCAGCTCTGAGAGCCTCATAATGTTTTTAGCCCTGGAATTCTGAGCACTCTCTCAACTGAGAACTATGCAGATGAGGACTGTGTACGGCTGACTTTGAACTTGAACTTGGCATCTAACATAGCACTGGCGTCAGTGTTTAGTGAATGGCAAGGAATGAAAGACTGGGCTCCCTTTTATTCCTTTTCTTTCTCTACTCTCTCTTCCTGACTTCCTGTGTTTTGTTTTCACGTTGTAAGTACATTTCTGCAACTTCACAGCAGTAATGAGTGTGTAGCCTACCAATCAGAGCTTTCTTAGCTCTCTAGATTTAACGGATTTTGAACCTGAGCAAACAAACCAAAAAAGTTGAAATTTGTTCATGGTGTGGCAACCGCCTTGAGTCCGTCTGTGAGGTTAATATTCTTATCTGTTGGAGAATGGGGTGTCTGGCACAGACCTGCGCATCAACAGCCATACATCTGACATTCTGTTTCTCCAAGATGTCACGTCACTGCCCTTTCTCAAGTCTGGAGTTCTGAGATGCCCCACATGGAAGCTAAAGATAAAACAGTGGTCTCCAGAGTCAGGCTTGACTTAGCAAAACACTTTTTACAGGGATGTTATGAAATCAGAAAGATAAAGTCCCTAACTCACTGGCTGGCTGGAGTGGGTTGCTCATGAGTGCCATCTACTCCCCAGCCTCCCTCCCAAGCTTCCTCAGGGTACTAAAGACCCATCTTTTGTCTCGAAATTTTAGGATCAAAGAGTGAATAGTACTAGGTGTCAACAGCCCAAGCCTCAGATGCCAGCGCCTCAGTTCTCCTGAGCCTGGCCTGTCAGAGAGTCTGAGCAGGAGGTGCTATGGGGGTCATGACACTCCACTATGCATCTGGAGCTCACTCTACATGAGGCTGTCGTGAGGCCACCACACTTGCAGTCACCAAAGTCTTCACCTGAAATTCCTGCCCAGAATCCTGGATCCTGCTCAGTCTTCACCCCTCCCCCATTGCTTGAAAAGGTGTTCCAGACTTTGTGTAGGGGTAGGCAGACAGGCAAGGGCAGGGGCAGGGCAGGATGGTGGTAGCCAATGTGTTCGCCATAAGATGCCTAGCAACAGCTTGCCCCAGTCTGAGTTTGTATGACAAGAATTAACCCAGGACACCCAGGTAACATTCTATACTGTTAATTGGCGCTGATGTGCAAACATAAAGGGAATAGAAAACAGCTCCATATAATGTTCACTTTCTGTCCAGACTGGAAAAGCAAGCCTCCTTAAAAGCTAAGCAGAGATCTGCTGAGTCCCTGCTGAGAACTGTTTATGTCCTATAGACACAGACTCCCCATTCACTGCAGCAGCTTTCATGACAACCCCGGTAGCTGCTTAGGGAACAGGTTGGCCAGTAAGCATTCTAGAGGTGACTGGAATTGAGGTGTGTGACCCCATCTGAATCCACCATCTGTTTTGGGACTCTTCTTACCTGAAGAGACACAAGAGGGGTTGTTTCCTCCACAGTCTTTGCAAGCTGGGTACGACAAGGCTGTGCTTCCTGGCCACTCTAAAGTCTGTAGTCATATTCCCGCAAGCTGAGGCCCCCGCCCATTTAGCAGCTACAGGTTGGTGATGGCGGCTTGAGAGTTTACAAAAGGGAAAACCTGCTTAATCTATCCTCTCTCTTTTAGGAGCATCTGAAGGCCTTTGATAATGAAGTTAATGCTTTCTTGGACAACATGTTTGGACCACGAGGTAAGTGGCCTGCTTGGGAACATGCAGGAAGAATACCATTTGCTTGTAGGAAAGGATTGCTGTCTCTGGGGTTCTGGAAACAGTGTGTGCCATCTGTCCTTATGGACTGTAAACTGCCTTGCACAAGGTGCCCCTTTCCCTGAATAACAGACTTGATTTCGTCTGCCTCGCTGTGTCTCCGGGGCTGGAGGGGCAGGTGAAATGTAAATTTCCTCCGAGGTATCAGCTATGAACCCTAGTGGTCCCTTTGCTTTCTCCATCGCCTGTCAGCCTCTAGCCGCAGCTCGTCTTCCTTACTCACATGGACACCGCCACTGCAGACATCTTTTGACTCCTCACGTAAACTTGTTTTGTTTGCCATTTCCCTATGCCTGGAATTTCTTTCTGCTATGTCCTCCTCTTTCTTCTCTGGTCAACTCCTCCGCTTGGAGACACCAGCTATGGGCTCTCTTGGGTGGTTTCCTCTCTATTGCACCTCGTTACTCTAGTCTCCCCATTTCTGTCCTGCACAGGCTTCCTATGGCTGCTTGTCTCTTAAAAGCAGGAGCCATGATCCTGTTTGCCAACTGTCACAGGGCACAAACAGCTCTGGGGACAGAGGACTGATATTCTCACTAGATAGGACAAATATTTTACTTCACTTGAGCCTGGTTGTTTGACAAGCCTGTGGGAAATCCTTGGTTTCTACAAGCGGTTTTCTCAAAACTAAAGACAGGAAGGAGGGACTGCGGTCTTCCCACTTCTCACAGCCTTTACATAAATTTGGACATTATTTGGATCTCTTCCCAGTTTTCACTGAGACTCTGAGACCTAGTCTAAGTGAATGGTGACTTCTGTTATTTTAATAGGAACTGCAGTTTGGGTGGAGTTCTCCTTTCTTTCCCCTTGAGGATCTTTGTGGTGGGCTAGCAGTGTCTGTCCGTAATCTCTGCATTCCCTACTTACAACTCTATTGAGGTGAGGAAGAACTGGCCCAGATAGAGGGCATGGCCTCTTTCTTAGGCAGGAGGCCATTGGAGCTGTGAATTCTTGGGGACCACAGCTTTCTGTTTCTCTCAGCAGAGAGTTAAACTTTGATCTCCATGAAGTTCACACTAAACTTTGCTGTCAGTAGGTTAGTGGGAGCTGGAATGAATGTAGACACATGGGATTAGTTACGGGGGGATTGCAGTTGTTCACGGTGCTGCAGCCATCCAGCGGATCCTCCCTTTGTAGCAGCGAGATTAGAAAACCAACACTCTGACCACTGAATCGGTTTACTACAGTCCCATCAAGATCCTTGTCCCTTCCTAAAGGCCACCTACACTTACAGTGACTGTCACACCTAGTGACCTCAGCAGCATCCCCAACCTTTTCTGATCTTATTATGCACATCCTATCAGTAGCCTGTGGGATATGCCAGACACAGACGAAGAGTAACACTATTTATTCAGGTACCAAAGAAACAATACAGGAACACTCGATCCCATGTTTTAGTTGCAGTAGTTATGATCATGTATGGATGGCAGCATGACAAACAATAAAGATTATAGGTGCTTAACTCAGCATCATATCTGAGGTTTTGTTCCTGTAGTTTCTGATACCCACAATCTACTATAGTCCCAAAAATTAAATGGAAAATTCCAGAAGTAACTATTTGTGTGTTTAAAATTATATACTGTTTTGAGTAGAATGATGAACTCTCTGTCCTGTCTGGAACTTGGATTTTCCCTTTGTCCAGTATTTCCATGTGTATCTACCCAACCGTTAGTCATTTGCTAGCTCTCTGGTTATGGAAACTATGCAGTAGCATAGGGCTTTGTATCAAAGCTTTACATAGATGCAAGAGCAATGGTACTGGCAATTTGGTTACTGCAAAGAAAACCATAAACTTCCTCCTTTAAGTGAAAAGGTGGATGTTCCCAACTTAGTAAGAAAAATCCCAATGCTGAGGTTGCTGAGGTCTAGAGAAAGAACCAGGGTGTCTGTGGATTTGCTCAGGGAGAAGCTGCTTGAGCTGGTATGTGAATGCATCTCAAATGGTGAGTGAGGACAGGAAACCACTATCCACCGGGGACCCTGGAACCTCCCGCCATGGACGAGCATGTGTCAGTGTTGCTAACTGCATGGGAGCCTTGCCCCTCGGGATCCTCACCTTATGCATTTCTTTCCAGATTCTCGAGTTCGAGGGTGGTTCCTGTTGGACTCTTATCTCCCAACCTTCATTCTTACCATTATATACCTGCTCTCAATATGGCTGGGTAACAAATACATGAAGAACAGGCCTGCTCTTTCTCTCAGGGGAATCCTTACCTTGTATAACCTCGGAATCACACTTCTTTCTGCATATATGCTGGTGGAGGTGAGTGTGTATTGCTGTATTTGATTTGAGAACTGGTCAGGTGCAGCTTTCCAGACCTGTGTCCACCATGGAACCCTCTGTAAGAACCCGAGAAAGCTGTTCACACGTTGGTCCTCTTCCTTTTCCTTTCCAAAGAGGCCAAAGTGCTTGTTTCTGACTTGAATGCAGACCTGTTTCTGTAGTTCTTAGCCAAATTAAAGCTATAACCATGATTTAGTTTGAAAGGCCTTTTGAAGACCGTGTCGCATACTTTTCTCCTCTTTCATACCTTATGATCCTGACTTAAATGCATTAAATGATTCCCATGCAGTTAGTGTACAGAGATGCGGATGTTCCTTGGGAGAGTCCCACCCAGTCTAGACTGCTAGCAAGCCTGAGTTGACATGTGTTGGCTCTAACTGCCTACCAGGTTTTTGACTCAACCCTTTGAAGCACTGAACCACAGGAAAAAGTAAAATGGTTGCTTTGCCTAAAACAACCAAAAGTTCCTGTCATAATACAAAGAGAAATCTAGAGTAGTATTCAACTCCCTTTGGCAAAAATAAAGGAATAAAAGGGACAAAAACAATTATTTTAAGGGAAAATTAGGATAAAACCATCCATAAAGGTTACAAATGGCTAGTAATGGCATAAGCAGGACCTTTTTCCTGCTGTTTTTAAATTTTAAAAGACTGCAAATCTTTATCTAAAAATGTTGCTTTCTTACCCTGACTTTAATTCATGTGTTAGCTAGTATGCACCATTTTAATAATGGCCATTAGCTGTTGCCATAGTGACCAAAACAAAGCGTTGATGGGAAGGATTTGTGATGAGGAATGCCATGTAAAGTTTCAGCATCACATCACAGGCGACACACTAAGTTTTCTGACACTAAAAGACAGTTTTAGGTTCTTCACTAAAGTGTGCTTAGCATGCTAGGTGTGAGCTGGCCAGATAAAGCATGGGTTTAGTTTCTTTTTTTCTTGAGACAGGCTTTCTTTATGTAGCTCTGACATCCTGGAACTCACTATGTAGACCAGTTTGGCCATGAACTCACAGAGATTCATTCACCTCCCAAGTACTGGGATTAAAGATGTGTGTTACCACACTCAGTTAGATTTAGCTTCTTCACAAGACTGAAAGGAAAGAGACCTTTGTTGATGAGGAGCAAGGCTGGAATCAGTGTCCCAGGAGACTGAGCGCACAGCTTCACGGGCTGCAGCTGCAAGTAGCTGGGTTAGGTGGATTCTAAGTGAGCTTTAGAGTTATTCAGTCCACAGTAGCTTCACGTTAATCTTACTGACAACCTTGTTTAATTCCTTCAGTACAAAGGTTAGATGGCTTTGGTATGTAACCCAGTTAGAGGATTATGAATAGACCAGAAGGCAGCTTTCTAAGGCTTGCTGCTTAATTCTGCTACACAGTTACTATGTGGTTAGATAGGTACCACAGAACTGGCGACAGCCTGAAAAATCTGCTTAATACAGGACATGCCCTGGGCAAACAGAATCTACCCTGTTCACTAAGGGGTTACCCCACAGTTGTACTGTTACTATAGAAAATATATGCTTAACCCATCAAGTACAGCTTTCATCCTGCAGATGTATTCAATTGTATTTATGGGCAACATATCTTTCTTAGTCTAAAAAAATGTACCAGCACCCCTCCTCCCCAAAATGCCACAAGTGGGGAGCTTAGGACAGGAACATAAAGCCCAGGAGGCTGCTGGGACCTGACTCAAGACAGGAGTACATTGGGAAATCCCAAATGTTCTGCTTTCACTGGACTCATCTGTCCTCAGAACCTTCAGTTATATTTACATTACCTAAAGCTGGTGTTGTTAGACAAGAAATACTCGAACTACATCAGAACTGTGAAGAGGAACCCAAGCTTCCAAACATTAGTTATTAGTATTGTAAGGGCAGAAGTAAGTTCTAGGCATTTGCCTGGAAAACCTTATATTCTAGAATTTTACATTGTTGCAGGGAGAGAGCCACTTTAGTAGACTTTTCAATGAGGAATTTAATAGTTTTGTTTTCTCTTGTCATAGAAAGACTAGAAAAGAATGAGTCGGGAGCTCTGAGTTCTAGTGACGATGCCACCACTCCTCAGCTGTGCAGCCGGAGCAGTAGTCACTCCTCAGGGACGACTGATGCTCGGACCTCCTGGGAGTGGGACAGGGTGGCTAGATGATGGGCTTTTAAAAAGTGGCAGCTCTTTATTAGAGAATAATGGGGAAGGTAGGTGTCAATCACACAGTTTGATTATCAAGTAGCACAGATACAGTGAAGAGCGTGTTTTAAGAACTTTCTGACGCCCTTTAACATCCATAAAATTATAATGCACATTTTATAAATTTATTGAGACAATATTTTAGTGTAGTTTTCCTCCGTTTGTTTATAATTCTAAGACAGCTCACTAATTTGTACTAAAGTTATGGAAGCTCTGGTCTGAATGGTTAGAAGCGCAGTGTGTGGAGGGACAGGAGCCTGGCTTCTGTGCAGCAGCAGGAGCTAGCCCCTCACTGACGCTTGAGGACAAACAGTCAGATCCTGGGCACTTCTGCCCCCACTCTGAGCAGAAGCTGGTCAGACTGTTGAACACTGTCACATTCTTGTGTTGATTTTCTTTCCCTTCTTCCATGCTTTGGCAGCTCATCCTCTCCAGCTGGGAAGGAGGCTACAACCTGCAGTGTCAGAATCTGGACAGTGCAGGAGAAGGTGACATCCGGGTGAGTCCTGAGACGTGTTTCCTTCCCCTGTACAGCTAGAATCTGGGATTACATAGAGAGCTTCTGGGTCTGATGGAAAGCCTTAGTGACAGACATGTCAAGAAGCCTGCTGTTGGCTACTCATAAACACTATTTAAGTGTTTGGTGGTGGGGCCTCTTAAAAGAGCTGTAAGGTTTTTGCTTCTAAAGCTGAATCAGGAAGCCTCTCTTAAATGAGGTGCATTTGCAATAAGATCCCACCTGAGAAAATGCTACCAAAAAGCCATGCTTACTCTGTTATTTTGTATCTAGAATTATTCCCCAAGTTCTCTCAGGTTTATGCGGATGTAGTTGTCCACGTTGACACCATTCGTTGACAGAGGTTCCTGTCCCACCTGGTCCCACAGCTGTTGAGACGTAAAGAAACACACAGGGGTCTACATTAATTATAAATTGGTTGGCTTATTAGCTCAGGCTTCTTATTAACACTTATAACTTATATTAGCCCATAATGTCTGTGTTAGTTATGTGGCTTGGTACCTTTTATCAGTGAGGCACAAAGTAGTGAAAATTAAGCCCAGTAATCATAGATGTAAATTAGAAATGTCATGATGAACCTTATGGAAGAGACCCTATTTCATCTGTCTTACCTGTAGAAAAGGCCCCTTTAGTCTGTGACAGCCCAGGATGCTGAGCTTGACTTTACAGAGTTGCTATCTACCAGAAGGGAGGAGGGTTCTCAGAGGCAAGGCCAGCTCCCGATAAGGGATAGGGAGTGTGTTTAGGATGAAGCTGTGGTTCTCAGCAAAGGAGCTATGCATGACTATTGGGGTTATACATGGTTACAGGAACCACCTTGAAAGACTCCCTCTCACTGACTATCCAGGACACAGAAAGAACACTGCCTGCAATGAGCAGAAACACACAGAGTGCGGGTTTTAAAAGGATGACGGGAGATTATATCTTAAAAAGGAGTCTCACTGCTCCCTTTCAAAGGTTGCTGCACCAAGTCACTGCAGAAAGAAATTAAGGAAAATAATTAAACATGTCTTTCTATGTGAATTTCCAAATACACAAGGAGGGAAAATTCCCTACCAGAGAAAAATATGTAAATCACGGTAGAATCAGAGACAAGATGCATCTCTTTGTAAAACGTCACCTGAGCAAGAGAGCATCCACTTGTGGTGATTCACACCATGCACTAAAATGTGCCATCTGAGGCACATTTAAAATGTGATCCGAGGCAGGAAGAGTGTTGGACATAGGCGGGAGGGAGATTCAGTGCCCATACAGGCTGAAGAGACCGCTTTTAGGGTACATAGAAGCCCTGCAGGATGCTGATGGAAAGGAGCAGAAGAGCCTGTCCTTAGGTGGGGAATGATGAACAGAACCACGATTGGACGCGTGTTTGGGAACAGTACCCCGTCTTTCAGCTGGGAGGGTAGATTGCATGGAATGAGAAGAAACTGGAGGGAGAGAGCAGAGAAGCTGCACGCTGCAGTCTGAAGGAAGCACAGGGGGAGGCAGGATGCTGTGCAAGGGGCAGAGCGGGGGTACCCCTGGTAGGGGACACTGTCACCTTTTCCCTCTTGAATTTGTTGTAGGTAGCCAAGGTCTTGTGGTGGTACTACTTCTCCAAACTAGTGGAGTTCCTGGACACGATTTTCTTTGTTCTTCGAAAAAAGACCAGTCAGATCACCTTTCTTCATGTCTATCACCACGCCTCGATGTTTAACATCTGGTGGTGTGTTCTGAACTGGATACCTTGTGGTCAAAGTAAGTCTTTTGCTAACTCATGGCTCTGTGATACGAGTCCCACAAGAGCGCTGCTGCACCTCTTAGTCGACCCAGTATGCGCTGATTAGGAGCGATGGGGACCCCTAAAGTGGTGCCCTTGGCACCACAGAAAGCACATTTGCTGGTGGCTTATTGGGTTTCTGGATTTTTATGTTGGAAAAATCTGAGCAAGACCTTAAATTAAAAAAAAAAATATTTTTTTAATTGCACCAATTGTCAGATGGGCAGAGAGGCACAGGCCTTGGCCAGAGCCACCTGACTTCATAGAAGACGACCCTTGCCACTTCAGACAGCACCTGCCACAGCCACCCCCTCACGTAATACACATCCATCATTTCAGCTCTTAGGGAGTCTTGACTTCACATTCTGAAAACTAAGTGCTCTCTGCACCAAAGCAAATAGCTTTCACCTTTTTTTAGAAATGAGAACTCCAGAAAGAAAGAGATTTTAAACCGGAGGTGATGTGCACACCTGTAGTCCTGGCACTTACACCTCTGTGGGAGGAGGTTGTACTGAATCCTGGAATGATGGTAGCAGCTGGGGAATCTCTCCATGTGATGCTGTTGTGTGATTGTCTATACCCGTTAGCACTTTTCAGTCAGGACAGAGACCATCACATACCGATGAGAGCCTCACTTTCTGGGAGAACTAACTCATACACTCCACTGTCCTAGGCTTCTTTGGCCCAACCCTGAACAGCTTCATTCACATCCTCATGTACTCCTACTACGGCCTCTCTGTGTTCCCGTCCATGCACAAGTACCTCTGGTGGAAGAAATACCTCACACAGGCTCAACTGGTATGCTGTTCTTTCTTTGCTTCTCCATGTGGCTCTGACAGGGAAGGAATAGGCAGCTCAGGCTCTGTGACTAGTCTGACTTAACGTGGCCTTGAAGAATCATACTTTGCCATTATAGCATCTGTGTGTTTGCAATTAGCTTCTAAATGGAAATTTTCTGGTTTGAAATATACATAAACAGTTTTTGAAGTTAATGTACAAATTAGATCATTTTTTATCAAAATCTAACTGCTACTTTTCAATGAGAAAATAGACAAATTTCTATATTTACATAACTTCAAATAAAGTCTCTGAGCAGGGTAGTGGACTACTGAGGCATTTTTCTTGGTTCACTTCTGCAGAATATAGCAAGAGACAATAGCCGTGTTGCAGAGCCGTGGGGCCCATCTCCCGCAGGACCTGTTCTCACCTGCAGCCTCTGCCTTTCAGGTGCAGTTTGTGCTCACCATCACGCACACACTCAGTGCTGTGGTGAAGCCCTGCGGCTTCCCCTTTGGCTGTCTCATCTTCCAGTCTTCCTATATGATGACACTGGTTATCCTGTTCCTAAACTTCTATGTTCAGGTATGTAAGATGCAGACGTTCAGGCGTAAGTGACAAGCTGCCCCAGTGCACTCACTGTGCCTTCAAGATAACTGTATGCAGAGGAGGAAGTAAAGGGCAAGTTCCTAACCCTTCCCCACATCCTCCTCCAAGAACAGCCAGCTCACAGTCCAGGTGATCTTTGCTGAGAGCTCGCTCTGAAAGACTGAGTTACATTATACCTACATGTGTATTTGCCCCATGGCCACCCAAATCTGACGTCAGAAAGCTGAACAGGTGTAGTAGCACAGACCCAGGGAGCTTGTGTGGAGAAAAACTTAGGAACAATAGTGGTTAGTGTTTAATAATGTATTTAGTAAGCCTCCACTAGTTGCTCTTGACATATGGAGACAGTGTTCATTTGAGGAAATTCTTTTAAGGCAAAACCAGCATGGACAGGGCATGCTGGCTCGCTCTTTGTCAAGCAAATGATATTCTTTTTTCAATTAACAATTTCAATGAGAGAGTCCTTCACAGTGACTTTTAGAGCCTGTGCAGGCTGTGGCAGCAAAGTCTCAGATGGTTATACGTTTTAAATGGCAGGGCCAGGGAAGTAGAAAGGCTGCTTCACACAAAAAAGAAAAACCATCATTTATATTCAAACCATACTTTTGAAATTCTATTCAACTGTATTTTCTTCTCCAGATAATTGCTCTCATTTTTAAGTTTTTGTTGATAGTGGTTTGATGTGAAGGCTCGCTGTGGGAATGGGGCCTGTGACAGCTCTGCAGAGTGTGTGTTTCTGAACTGGACTGCTGGCCTCTGCTCCTTGTAAAAGATCAGTTTCCTTCGAGGATGTCTAAAGAAAGACACATTGATGGAACCAAACCGATCCATACATGCACACCAGAACTCAAAAGGAATGGCATGGGCTCAGGGTAGCCCAGCAGTGGTAGGCAAGGGCTATGAAAACTATCTCTATACACTGGTTGAGACTGAATCTTAGCTCTGACTTTACACTGTTCTAGTCTTGACTCTTTTTAAAAAGCAATAATGGCATTAACAAGAGAAAATGCTGTTATGCCAGGACTGAAGGGGTAGAGACAGGAAGATCAAGAGTTCAAGGTGATTGTGATCTATATAGCAAGTTGGAGACCAGCCTGGGCTGAGTGAGATCTTGTCCTGTGGTAGATAGATAGATAGGTAGGTAGGCTGAGTGTGATCTTGTCTTGATAGATTAGATAGATAGATAGATAGATAGATAGATAGATAGATAGATAGATAGATAGATAGGAGGAAGGAAAGAAAGAAAGAAAGAAAGAAAGAAAGAAAGAAAGAAAGAAAGAGAAAGAAAGAAAGAAAGAAAGAAAGAAAGAAAGAAAGAAAGAAAGAAAGAGAGGACCATACAAGGCTGGAGTTCTGTGACAGATGACATTTTAATATACATCTTCAGCACAACAGAGGACATTTAAAAACCCTGCCAGAATCAGGTGATGTTGTAATTACAATCTCAAAATAACAGCTCCTTTTATCTTGAATTTTAAAGGAAGTTATATTTTCCAAGTGAATAATATAAGCTGCTTTGAATGCTAAGCAAATTATGGTGTAACACAGATAAAGTGAAATGACTTATACTGACATTCATGTATTTGCCTTGTTTTTTGCCTGAGCTTTATAGCAAGAGGCTTAAAAACAAATTGTTATTAGAAGGCCCAGTGCCAAGGAAAACTGTGTAGTGCTTTAACTGCATGCTACATCAGAGAGTTGGAGACATTGCGTTATCAAAACACCTCCTCTGCTTTTTCTCCTGTCAACACTCTGACAGACATACCGGAAAAAGCCAGTGAAGAAAGAGATGCACGAGCAACCTTCAGGGAAAGAGGTGAAGAACGGTTTGCCCAAAGCCCTCTTGACTGCGGCTAACGGTGTGAGAGACAAGAAGGTGCAATGAATGAAGAGATGGGAGACGCACAGACAGTGCAGCAGCCCACCAGATAGATGAGCTTGTTTTAGAGCAAAGACTGAATTGAAAGTTGTATGTTTTAGCATAAACTAATTCCTTTTGAGTTTGTAAATCATTTGTACCAAGAATGTATTATAATATATTGCTATTAGGTTACTCTATTAATTGAAATGATGCCGACCTCTACAAACCTCAGAACAGGTGCAGCGCCCCCTCTCCTGAGTTCTTCGTAATGCCTTATTCACGCAGAAAACCAGGAGACATGGGCTTTGTTTTCACGGCAAGTCTTCAGAGTTAATTTTCTTTAGATTAAATATATAAAATAAAATGTTAATTATATTGTAAATGCCAGGGTCTGCTCTAGTCCATGTCAAGCAATAACTGTCAGTGCATAAATTGATAATCAATCCACTTGCTCCTTAAGGCATCAACCCTAGGAAGCGTTTAAATGGGATCCTTAGCAAAAGACAGAATCTAGCATCACCTCTCCTCCTCTATAGTCAGGCAGTCTGCTACAGTTTTTAACCACTCTGAGTCTAAATTTAGTGATGTCATACTGAGATTCATCATCAACACAGTTTAAAGATTACTCATTCTGTAAACGACTTGATCTGGGTGTGGTAGCATATACCTGTGATTCCAAGTGTTTGGGTATTGAGATAGCCTGGGCTACATGGGCACAAGAAGACCCTGTCTTAACCATAAAAAAATTCCTTTTTGCCAAATGGTCATAACTCAGGGGCTTTCAGCAGGAGCTATCTCTGTTTCAATTCACTTTGTCATTCATACATTCCTGTCTATCTCCCTTGCTAGTCTGGATTCATAGAGTTACATCTTCATATCAAAAGCTGCCAGGCCTTTTCTAAACAAAGGCTGGAGTCCAAGTACAGCTCTCCCTGGCACAGAAATGCAACTGGACTACTTATAAATCATAATCAGCAGGGCCCCAGGGACAAAAGAGACCTCACATTTGTCAACTGTTGCTTCTGAACCTACTCATGAATATTATCCCAAGTTTACGTTTCAGAAAACAGAAAAGGATGTAGTCATTTGGAAAGCTCCTGTGGGCTGGGAATAAGGCACAGTGAAAATGTGTCTGGCCAAGCACATGCTTTCTCTGATCAGAACCATGGTCTCTGCTGAGAAGCCAGTACAGAGGCAGACCAAGGCCCAGGTCATTTCCTTCAGGTCATCCTACAGCTGATGGACCGAGCACCACAGTTAAACTGTACCAAGCATGAAACAGTACATTTTCTAAAGCTTACACAAAACATGACTTAGTAACTTGGACTCTATGATCTCTCCATTTTAAGCAAATATGTACTTGGGTCATGGCTCTGGCATCTAGCACATGGTAGGCTTTTCTTAAGTGCCAACGATAGTGCCTGCCCACCCCTGTCTTCCCTTCCTGGGCAAGCACCCATTTTAACTTTTCCCTATATAAAAACTGTGCTGACTTTTTAAACTCATAAGTACACGCCCTTCTCAGTGGTGTATTTTGGTGAGCACCACAGTCCTGTGCATCCATCATTGCCATCCTGTTGATCAGATTCTTCCTGTCAATGTATTTTTACGGGATTTTCATTTCCCCAAACTCCCAGGTGCTTAACGACCATTTCCAGTGACTTAGACTCAAGCAAGCATATTCTTCTTTCCTAAGAATTCATTTAAAGGGCCAGCTGAGTATGGGACTGTTCTTCTGTGACAAGACACAAGTTAATCAAAGGAGCAACCTCCATGGTAAAACTGAAGTTCAGTTTTACTTCTCAAACGTGGTTCTAAATCTGTTACCGAAATGAATTCTGGATAAAAATGAGGCAGAAGAGGTGTCACTGGCCCTTGCACCCATGTTGCTCTTACTTGCGAGTGAGGCACTGAAGTCTCACTGTGCATCACACCTGCGGCTGAGATGTCTGCACAACTTCATCTGTATAGCACAGAGGACACCATCTCTGTACAGCACTTCAATAACGGCAGCTCAAAGAACCAGCCAGCTTTAATCCTTCCAGAGCAAAGCTCAGTACAACACTAAGCCTTAAACCACTCAAGGGCCAGCAAGACATGCAGAGCTAAGAAACCTAAGCTGCAAAATGGGATCTGGTAAATATTTTAACCCATTTATTTTTAGTGCGAATTTTCTAAAATAGAAGTATAAAAATGTCTATCTCTGTAATCTGATAAAATGGTTTTCCCAAGTAAATTACCTTTTATTCATGAGAACAAAAGTACTTGGGTAGTATAAAACCTTAATTTCCCCAGCTTTTAAACTAAAATGGAATGTTCGCTGAATGTAATTAATGTAGAAAATGTCAGCCTATCAGAATTATATTTATACACAGTGGTGGATAAGTTCCTGTCTTCCCACATCAGAGAATTTTTTTTTACCAAAATGGGCAGAATAGCATTTTATATGTTAGAGACCATTCTTCTCTAGTCCTTCCCAGCATTCCTGTGTCAATTAAGAACATCAGTAGAGGTCACTTCTTTGAAAATTGAGGGTTTTCCTTTTTGTTTTCCTTTGAAAGTACTGCATCTAAAGAACACAGTATCATGACTGGGGAGAAAGGGAGGCAGAAGCCATTTTTCTTTTAGATAAAAAGAATTCTGTGTGATTGTTGTATAATAAATTGATTTTTATGCTAAAACGTGTTACAATTTTTCTTATTTGGCTCAAAGAAGCTAAAAATGTGAGCCTATGTGGTATTCCAAGTTGTCTATTATTTGGGGATTATTTTTACCAATAAAGTGATATTTTAGTGATGAATCTTAGATTTCTAATTCATTTCAACAAGCAGTGGGATGCTATGTGACATTATTAATGCAGTATTTATATACCAAGTTAAACTAAGAAGTTCGTCACTTACAAGGAAAACTGAATAGCAATCAGACAAGCAGTCTACTAGACACTACTTACTGTACAGTGTAACAGTATACTCTGCTGTACTATAAATACTCTACCATAACTACTAATACATAAATATCATAAATATGATAAACCATACTACACCATACACTGGGGGTACGTATGACACTGATTACCAACACCCCGGGTACCTTTACAGTGTCTTCCCAAGTGGAGGAAGTGGCCACTTCATCTCAGGAGCGGAAGGAGGATCACCATCTGCCATTTATCGTCAGAGGCTGCAGTCTCCAACACGATGAAGATCACAGGGCCCCAGCATGAAGGTAGCCTCAATAGGCATGCTCAAAGTCTGATAGAAGCCACTCACATCCCAAGGCAGAAAAGGGTCGGGCAGGAGAATTAGGAAGGCAAGAGGTTGGGGTAGAGGTAGAAGGAACTTGGAGTGAATGAGGGCTAGAGTTTAGCAGGAGGGTGGACATTTTAAAGAGCCCCCTTCATTATTTTAAGCTGTGGGTGGGATTGTCACATTACAACTTTGTCTTTAAAAGGCTAGGCAGAATGCAATCCCAGCACAGAGGAAGCTGAAGCAGGGGGATTACTGAGTTAAAGTCACTCTAGAGTACAGTATGCTGGCTCCTGGAAAATTTGGGCGATGGAGTAAGACCTTGTCTCAAAAGATATAATAGACCCAATGTTTTTTTAATGAGAAATTAGCTATTGCATGTAACACAAATAATAAAAACTCAGAGACAGATATTGGGGTTCAACCTAAAGATCAGAAAAGCAAAACAGCCAAGTCACTAGAGAGCTCTTACCTCTATGAAATCTTCAGACTGAAAGAGAGTTCCTGCCTTATATTCCTCTCTAGTGTTGGGATTAAAGGCATACACCACTACCTCACAGTTCAAAGTACAAACTCTTAAAAGTTCCATAACCTCCTATAACCATGCCTTGAGCTGAAAATCCACTACTCAAACACATTAACCTATGGGAGACATTGTATGGCCAAGTCATACCAAAGCCTTTACTTTTTCAAACCTAGTTTAGGCTTAGATTTTTGGATTAGCCCCAAGATTTCTGGATTAACTCTGAAATTTCATACTCAGTAAAATATTTCCTCAAATCTATGCTGTATAATGTTACGAACTTGACTAGAGCTATAGAAGAATCCAGATGAATTCTGGAAGAGAGCTATACAAACTGGTTTACACCAAGACGACTTTTCAAAAGTAATTAATGCCAAACTTAGTTTTGGTGGTTGAAGAATTTAAATTAACAAGAACTATTATTTCACAAGATTTCCAGGACTTCCATCCATGTGTCTAACTCCTAGATGGGATGCCATCTCCCATGGCGGACTGAGACTTCAGTAATACATAGGGCCACCCATTCACTTGCCCATTCTCCCGAGGAGACTCCATGCCTGAGAGGGCGAGCCCCACCTGTTACCCAGGTGAGGGCTGTACATCTGTGTGTCTCAAGTCCTGCCTGCCCAAGGTTGTCTCTACCCCATGTGTCAATGCAATGAGGTGTGTTCAAGAGGCTGCAGCCTCAAGCGCTCTGATGAGCACAGTGTATCTAGAAAGCTTAAGTCCAAACCGTTGCCCCCAGTGCTGTCAGTGTAGCTTCAGGACTTCAGACCCTGCCACATATACTGCCTGGAAGAGCACAGCCGTCCCAGTAACCCTGTGAGGTTAATGTGTCCAGGATGCTTCAGTGCCCCCCATCACTCCAGTAAGAAGAGAGTACCTAAGAGGCTCTAGTCCCACCCATTGCCCAGGTGAGTTTAGTAGACCCCCAAGATCCACTGCCCCTTCCTACCATCCCTCCAGGGACAATGATAACCTAGGGCATTAGCAACAGTTTAAATACTTGCTCTGAAAGAATAAAAATCAGTTAAATAAAACATAATAAATTCAACAAATGACCTGGTTTCTTTCATGAAGACAAAGAATAAAGAAAAATCAAGGAAATCCAACTCCTTCTGAAATTAATCCTACAGAAATGGCCTCCAATGCTAATGAGTTAGATGGAATTCCAGAAAACGAACCTAAAGTAAGGATTATAAATATATTCAAGTAATAAAAAGTAAAGCTCTTAAAAGTACCCCAAGAAAATACAACACTAAATGAAATAGGAAAGTTAGTGTCCATTGTGAAAGAGAAACTCAAAAGGAAGCTGGGAACCAAACCAAAATAGAAAAAGTCAAATAAATTTGTGTAAATATACAACATCTCTTCATGATAAAGGTCTTGGAGAAAGCAGGCATACAAGGGACATACCTAAACATAATAAAGGCAATATACAGCAAGCCAACAGTCAACATCAAACTAAATGAAGAGAAACTCAAAAGTGATCCTGCTGAAATCAGGAACAAGATAAGGTTGTCCATCTCTCTGTATCTATTCAAAATAGTACTTGAGACTCTAGCTAGAGCAATAGGACACCAAAAGGAGATCAAGGGATACAAATCAGAAAAGAAGTCAAATTCTCACTATTTGCTGATGATATGATAGTTTACATAAGTGACCCCAAAAATTCTACCAAGGAACTTCTACAACTCATAAACACCTTCAATAATGTATCAGGATACAAGGTTAACTAAAAAAAAAAAATCAGTAGCCCTCCTTTACACAGATGATAAATGGGCTGAGAAAGAAATCAGAGAATCATCACCTTTCATAATAGCCACAAATAACATAAAATATCTCGGAGTAACTATAACCAAACAAGTGGAAAACTTGTATGATAAGAACTTTAAATCTTTGAAGAAAGAAATTGAAGAAGACAACAGAAAGTGGAAAGATCTCTTATGTTCTTGGGTAGGTAGAATTAGCATAGTAAAAATGGTAATCTTACCAAAATCAATCTACAGATTCAATGCAATGCCCACCAAAATATCAGCAAAATTCTTCACACACCTTGAAAGAACAGTACTCAACTCCATATGGAAAAGCAAAAAAAAAAAAAAAAAAAAAAAAACCTAGGATAGCCAAAACAGTTCTGTACAATAAAGGAACTTTTAGAGGCATCACAATCCCTGACTTCAGATTTTATTACAGAGCTACAGTACCGAAAACACCCTGGTATTGGCATAAAAACAGACAGGAGGGCCAATGGAACAGTATCGAAGACCCAGATATTAATCCAAACACCTGATTTTTGACAAAGAAGCAAAAAACCATAAAATTGAAAAGAAAGCATTTAACAAATGGTGCTGGCATAACTGGATATCAACATGTAGAAGAACAAAAATAGATCCATATCTATTGTCATGCACAAAACTCAAGTCCAAATGGACCAAAGACCTCAACATAAAACCAACCACACTGAACCGCATAGAAGAGAAAGTGAAAAGTACACTTGAATGCATTGGCACAGGAGACCACTTCCTAAATATAACCCCAGCAGCACAGACACTGAGAGAAACAATTAATAAATGGGACCTCCTGAAACTGAAAAGCTTTAGTAAATCAAAGGACATGGTCAACAAGACAAAACGGCAGCCTACAGAATGGGAAAAGTTCTTCATCAACCCCACATCAGACAGAGGATTGATCTCTAAAATATACAAAGAACTCAAGAAAATGGTCACCAAAAAACCAAATAATCCAATTAAAAATGGGGTACAGACCTAAACAGAGAACCCTCAATTATATTAATTATATAATCTAAAATAGCTGAAAGACACTTAAGGAAATGCTCAACATTCTTAGCCATCAGAGAAATGAAAATCAAAACAACTCTGAGATTCTATCTTACACCTGTAAAAATGGTCAAGATCAAAAACACTGATGACAACTTATGCTGGAGAGGATGTGGGGTAAAGAGAACACTTCTGCATTGCTGGTGGGAGTGCAAACTGGTACAGCCCCTTTGGATAATAACATGGTGATTTCTCAAAAAATTAGGAAACAACCTACCTCAAGACCCAACAATACCACTATTGGGTATATACCCAAAGGATGCTCAGTCATACCACAAGGACATGTGGTCAACTCTGTTCATAGCAGCATTGATTGTCATGGCCAGAACCTGGAAATGACATAATTGCCCCTCAACCGAAGAAGAGATAAGGGAAATGAGGTACAATTACACCATGGAGTACTACTCAGAAGAAAAAAAATAATGACATCTTGAAATTTGCAGGCAAATGGATGGACAGATCTAGAAAACATCATATTGAGTGAGGTCACCCTAATTCAGAAAGACAAATATAATATGTACTCACTCATAAGCAGACATAAAGCAAAGAAAACCCAGCCTAAAATTTACAATCCCAGAGAACCTAGACAAAGAGGACCCTAAGAGAGACATACATGGATCTAATCTACATGGGAAGTAGAAAAAGACAAGATCTCCTGAGTAAATTGGGAGCATAGGGATCATGAGAGAGGGTAGAAGGGGAGGGGAGAGGAAGGGAGGGAAGCAGAGAAAAAGATATAGCTCAATAAAAATAATTTGAAAAAAAATTGTGTAAAGCTTCACCAATAGGATAGATCAAGGGAAGGAGATGGCCTTGAAGACAAGGTGAGGAAGTTGGACATTCCAAATAAAGACAGAGATGAATTGTCAAGAGGTGTGGACAGGGGGTGAAAGGTCACAGCGCGGCGGCGGGTCTGGCTGGCGGCAGCTGCGGGCGGGAGCCGAGTGTCCCGTGTGCACGTGTGGCGGAGCGGCGGCAGCAGCGCGGCGGCGGACCTTCCCGCTTCTCCCCGGAGCTTCGGGGCCCGGCTTGGCTTCCGTGGCCTCCTCGGCGCCCTTTCCCTCCGCCGAGAGGCCGGCGTGTGGGGTCGAGTGGCCTGAGCGCAGGGCGCGGAGTGCTCCAGGCGGGGAGGACGACGGCGTTGGTCGCGGCTGTAACGACGGCCTCACCAGGCGGGGAAGATGAAAGGCCGGATCGAATTGGGGGATGTGACACCACACAATATTAAACAGTTGAAGAGATTGAACCAGGTCATCTTTCCAGTCAGCTATAATGATAAATTCTACAAGGATGTGCTAGAGGTTGGCGAGCTAGCAAAACTTGCATATTTCAATGATATAGCTGTAGGTGAGGTGTGCTGCAGGGTGGATCATTCACAGAATCAAAAGAGACTTTACATCATGACACTAGGATGCCTTGCACCTTACCGAAGACTAGGAATAGGAACTAAAATGCTAAATCATGTCCTAAACATCTGTGAGAAAGATGGCACTTTTGACAACATCTATCTGCATGTCCAGATCAGCAATGAGTCAGCGATTGACTTCTACAGGAAGTTTGGCTTTGAGATTATTGAGACAAAGAAGAACTACTATAAGAGGATAGAACCTGCAGATGCTCATGTGCTTCAGAAAAACCTCAAAGTCCCATCTGGTCAGAATGCAGAGACACAAAAGACAGACAACTGAACAAATTACAAATGAACTTTCTTGCACTTGCTTGTCGCCAAATAAAGAAAGACCCATTGATTTCCCCTCCCCCTTTTCTTCAGCTTTCCTCCCTTGTTATTCTTCCTTTCTCTCCTCTTAAAGTTTTTAATACTTTCAAGAACTCTTAAAAATGATCATGTTTGGATTGTTTTAGTTCTCTTATTTTTGTGAGGTGGTTAGGTTGAAGGCAGGAGAAGATAGGTCTGTATCCTTTCACAGTTAAGATGTCCCCAAAACTGGGAGTCAGATGATTTCAATTTTTAGCTATTTTTTTTAACATCCTGCTTTCACATTGAAGGGCAGAGCCTACAATATTGTTTATTTCAAAAGACAAAAAGAAGCAGCAGCAATATCTTCTCTAATTCATAGACAAGCTTAGTGTATTTGTGGTACTTTGAGTTTTAAAGACTATCTGTGGGATGCTAATCCCTGACATTGCCTTCACTCTACCTTTCGTCCTTCAAGCACTCTCAGGAGTTGGACCATTGTTATCCTTGTGAGAAAATACTAAGCTTATTTTGGTTTAAAAGCAGTTTTTCTCTATTTGCTGATTGGTGGGGCAGTTTGTGTAGGTAGTATTAGACTTTGATCGAAGTATTTCAGTTAAACTGCTACTTAGCTGATGAGTGGGTTGCTTGTTAGCAGATGTTCTTTGTTTTGTTTTTTTATTTTTTCCTTCCTGCTGTTAATCTTTTTACTAGAGGCATTAACTTGTAGAGTATGGGCTGGTGAAATGAACTGTTTTAATATCCCAGCTAGAAATATGGCCTTTAACTGACCTAAAGAAAATTGTTATAATTGGTTTTCTTTTGTTTTTCAGTAAGCCCAATAATAGTGTAACCTTATACATGGAGCTATGTCCTTATAAGCCAATACCCCTAAATAAACCTGAAGCAAGTGTTTTCTCTTGGACATACAAAATTACATAAAAGTTTAGATGGACTTGTAACATTTTAAGTGTATTTAATATCAACTAATACAGATTGTTAAGTGTGACCATTGAGCATTGATAATATATGGAAGAATTTCTAGACAGTATTTTTGAAAATAACATTGTTATGCTATTGCTTATCTGTTGAAGAACATCCCAGATTTGCTTACACTCTGTGCCTATAATGTTGAGTTTAAAGATTTGGAATAAGAGGAATCAAGACAAATTTCTTCTATTCTTGAAACAATAGAAGTATAAAGTGTTAATACAAATATCACTGTGACCTCCAACTGACAGGTTTGGTTAAGTCCAGATCATTTTCAGGCACATTGGGAGTGGCTCTGATGGGTTGAGAATTGTAATGTGGAGACTTTTCCTCATCTCAAAGATACATGGCATTTCTTAGATTGCCAATAGTCATCAGTGGCTCAAGAAATGTTCTCATTAGACTTTAGAACAGTGTAGAGTGTATGTTTCCTTTCATTTAACTTTAAAAGGAAGTTTAATACTTCCTCTTAGGAAAATTATGGTAAGGAAGTCTTAATTTCCAACTAGGTTAAATGGTAAAATTATCTCACAAGATGCTTATGCACATTTTATAACACTTTTAAGTTTTTATTTGAGAATGTGAAAGTACATAAAGTGGACTTCAGTAGTCTTGAGTGCCAAGAAAAATACGGGGTGTGGTTGTTGAACGGATGGATGGATGGATGTATAGGGTAGTGAAATTGTAGAAGTACCATGCTTGTTTCTTGGGTATTGATTTCCTAGACAGTCCAAATCTAAGCCCAGAAAAAAAGTTTAGTGTTAAGCACCTTTACTTTCATGGATAAGCTTCAGTTTGCTCTTGCCGAGAGAAGAGGGCATAAATGATAGCATAATTAGTTTGAAGAAGTCAACCATTTTGTAAACTTCCAGATAGCAAAATAGATTTTGATATATAAAAGAGTTTTCTGAGATGACACTGCCTCTATTTCTATAACCATTTCACTTGGACTATCTGTGTAGTCCTATGAATGTATCCCTAAATGTGGTTATTGAATACCGAATAGCTGCCTCACAACAATTAAGTACATGTTATTTAAAGAGGAGGAACAAATAATAAAGTTTGAATTGAGAAAAAAAAAAAAAAAAAAAGAGGTGTGGACAGGACTTGTACAACACACAGAATACAACAACCACATCATGAAAACGAATTCCCCTCTAAAGGAATAGCAAACATTTTAAATGAAGCCACAGAAGAAACTTCTTTAAATTACACTAAATAAATAAATAAATAAAGGTGCCTATGTTGATACTGGAGGCATTTAGAACACAGACAGATAAGAGCAAAAAAGAACTTCCTCTCATTATGTCATAATTAACCCACTACTGAAAACAAAGTTATAGAAACAGTGGCTAGAGAGAAACAGACAGCCACATAGCAGAGACAGGCCTAGGCCTATCAGAGTAACCAGAGACTCTCAACAGAAACCAGGGAAGGCTGCAGTGGTCTGGAAGGCTTTCGGGATGATGCAGGAGCAGGGAAGCGCTTGGGATGACGCAGTGATGTGAGCCGCAAGCATTATACAATAGAAGTACAGCTTACAGGTCCATAGACAAACCCACAGGAGTATAATCTGTACACACAGACAAATCTACCAGGAACCCCGATTTGCAGAGCTGTGGGAACACCTGTCTTTTGAACAGTGGTTGTCAATTCTGTGGAAATCTTGCAAAGCCACGGCTTTTCTCCCTTCCATAATGGGATTCATCCCGAAATATCCCAGCAGCCAATAAATCATTCTTTAAACCTGACTTTTCCTGTACTGAAACTGGATGACCTTCTCCCACACTGTGGGGCCCTGGGGTGAAAGCATTCACTCAGCCAAACCTTTGTCCTCATAGTCAAATCTACATAAACCTAGTCCCCCACAATTATCCTTATTGACAGGACTTCCAACAAGAAAGGGACCCCTGCTAATCGACCATGTAAGGGACCTCAGAAGTCAGGCCCTGAACAGGAGAGACAGCATGTCTGTCCTTACTGATAAGCAGGCCTGGACAGCCCTAAACTCTCCAACAGCCAACTCAGGAGAATGCAGCCTCCTGACCTTTGCTTTACCCTAACAAGCTATTACTATTCTATACTTACCTTCATCTTTCATTTGACACAAGGTCTTAGTCTAGGAAATTAACTGTTCATCCCTTTACCCCTAAAAAATACAGGAAAAAACTTGGGTCACTAAGCAACAGCCCCAGAGAAGTCTTTCTTACCTGGGTGCCAGCAGGCATCCTACCAGGGGTTGGAAGAATCAGGCTCCAAAAATATTCCCTTTAATTCAGTTAGCAAAATGTCCATACAAATCAAGCATCATCCCTGCCCTAGCTGCGACCTAGGCTGGTTACCATGGTAACCACAACACTGTGTTCCCAGTTGCCTGGGAAGAAAGAGGAAGTGCTTAGAAAGTACAATAGCACTTCTGCGTTTTCCTCTACAATTATTGATCACAAACTTCTAGCTTAACTGATCACACTTAGGAAATGTAGTTAGTACACAGAACCCACTTTTTTCTCCTCTTAGAATTCTGCCCTGATTTTATAGCGTCATTCTTAACTAATCCTCCTGGCATCCACAGGGGAGTTTCACAGCCGTGCCCACTCTGAGACAGGAGTAAGACATCTGGTGCCTACTTTGTCAGTCTTCATCCATCTTGTTAGCCCTAAGAAACACACGCTTGGTACCATTGCTGTCGTCTATGAACTGCTAACTATATGTAAGTATATATACTGGAAACCTTGTAGAACTGGGAGGAACATCGAAAGGAAACAGCAAAGAACACCAAGGAACATCGAAAGAGAAACATCAAGAGTGATCATTGGGAGAACATCGAAAGAGCCCTGGAGAGATCATAGGAAGAATAAATGGGGCATAACGAAAAGATTTATGTGAGCTAATTTATTTCGTTTACCCTCAGACCTTCCTTTTTAGTCAGTTTTTGCCTGCAATAGCCGACCTTCTGAATCCGGAGTTTAGAGAGCTGGCACCCAACATAAACCTTGATAATGCAGGAGCAGAGGGATACCTGGGATGATGTAGGAGCAGGGAGGTACTTGGAACAGTGCCTTTCAAGTTTCAAAAGACAACAACTGCCAACACAGACTACTATATCCAGCAACACTATCCGTCATAATTGGAAGAAAACGCTCCATTAAAAAAAATATAGGCTGAAGGAATTTATAACCACTAATCCAGGTCTACTGAAGATACTTGAAAAAAAATTTTACTGAAGAGAAAGACAAATACATCCAGGAAAGAATCAACCACTCTTGCTTAATTTAATAATAGTTAAGCAAAAGAGGTACAGAAAACACCAAATAATACAAAGCCAAGATGACAGGAAATTCTACCTACCTTTCCATGAGACTAATATTCACGGTTTCATTTTTGCAGTCAAAAGACAGCAGTCTGAGCCTGGGAAGATGGGGCCCTATGGATAGAAGTGAGCCACTCCAGCTGGGCCTGTGAAGGACTCAGCCTGCCCCATATTTCTCGATGTTCTCTGTGCTCTCGTATGAAATGAGAAGGGAAGGTCTGCCGCTCGCCCCCCTCCCATGAGTCCCACCATGCTCCCCCCTCCATCCTGGACTGAATCCTCTAAACAATAGCTGAGGTTAACCTTGTTTTCCTGTCACCTACTATGCTCACAACAATGCAACGTAGCTAATATATGCGGTAAGCTGTAGTTAGAGCCTCCGCCGCGGCAGCAGCCTCTTTCAGTAGCCTGGATTCCATGGCATACATCCCAGTCTTCCTGAGCCACTGTGTTAACTTCATCATTCTCTACCAAAAGTTCTCAACTGCGGAATCAGTCCCTCCAGTCATGTGGGTAAAGGAAGGTTAGTGTGGGCCTAGAGGAACTTGGTTCCCCACAACACTTTGTAGTTCCATAACCTTGAACATAGTTTTGGTTTTCCTGCCATGGTTCATATAGCCATTTTTATCTCTCTTTCTTTGCCCTAAGAAAACCATCCTTGTCCTGAAAGATGTATTTCAAATAGTATCTCTCCTACAGTAAGTCATTCTTGATTACCCAGTAAAAATGACCTTTTTCCTTGTGACTTTGCTTGTTCCTAAACAGAAATGACAGGAGAAGTGGGTTGGGGGGGGAACAGAGGGAAGGTGAGGGGAACTAGGAGGAGAGGAGGGAGGGGAAACTGCAGCCAGTAACATTAATTAGTTAAGTTTAAAATATACACATGCTCTTATAAGCAAAACCTTATGGCAGTGCACTAAAGCACACTTCATTAAAAGTTATAAAGAAAAAACCTCGACAATTCAATTAGGATCACATACGTTTGTATTAGAAAAAAACTGCAAATTAATTAACATGCAACCAATAGCATAGCTCACTAAATTTTATTGAGAACATACCGCTCAATACACAGTCCCTACTGATCCAGCCACAAACCATC
This sequence comes from Microtus pennsylvanicus, assembly GCF_037038515.1. Lineage (NCBI taxonomy): Eukaryota > Metazoa > Chordata > Mammalia > Rodentia > Cricetidae > Microtus > Microtus pennsylvanicus. Next base: position 90,862,465 of record NC_134582.1, read on the forward strand.
TGACTTCGTAAGTGGCCTTAGATGAAATGGGCTTTGGTTAATTTCTCTAAAATAGATTCGGGTGCCCCGCTGTGGATGCAGCCCTCTGCACACAAACTTCATGGGAGACTTTAGCAGTGGCCTCAGGGTGAATATGTCTCCTCTACTGAACATGCCTGGAGTAGAGAACTGGAGAAGCAGAAATGCCTGAAGGGCAAAGCTGTCCCCCTTACAATTTCATGTCAAACTGATCTCATCGCATTCTGTTTTCAGGTTATTTTTCCTTTAAAGGGGTTTACGAAATAATCTCTCTGCAGATGCTGCAGCTAAAGGTCTGGTTCCCGCAAAACTCAAAGGCATTTCTCTAGTTAAAATAAAGTTTACTCCTCTTAAATTACATGAAAAGTAAACCACTTGAAATTGCTGAACATCTTGGATTTTTCTATTATTAGGCCACGTCTGAATAAAAGGCTTAGTTTCTGTGAACAAATGGATAAGGCAGTAGGAACTGTGAACCCGCCCCATCCCTCCCTCTCCCGCCCTGGCTCCGTAGCTGATAGTGGCTGGTTGAGCTGAGCATAGCTGGGAAGGAAGGCTCCTGGGCCAAGGCACCACAGACTCCAGCTCCCTCCTCAGGCTATTGTCCTGGTGGAAAAGGAAATGGAGAAACAGTGATTGGTCAAGGCACAACCATCACACCTCTTGGGCCCTTAGAACTCACAATCAACAAGACTGTCACTCCTTTCCTTTTTGAGAGCCGTGTCCGTGACTCTGACATTCTGGGAGCTCACAGTCTTAAACACAGCCCTTCAGTTAGTTCTATGCTTAACTGTTAGTAAGAAAGCAGACAATAGAAAGCAGATGGGGAACCAATCAGCATACTTAGGCAAGATAAACTATAAAATGAATATATTCCTGATGCTGACACTTACCAGACTCAATATACTTACCCAAACATCAGGTTATTTTGTAGATGGAATTATTGTATGATATTTTATGTGTGGGTTTTTGTCTGCATGTAACATGTCTGCACACCATATGCATGCAGTGCTTAAATAGTCCAGAAGAGGGAATCAGATCCTGAGATTGGGGATGCTTGTTGAGTCTCCATGTGGGTGCTGGGAACTGACTTCTGGGAAGCAGCAGAGCTCCTAACCATTGAGCCATCTCTCTAGTAACATGTTATTGTTTTAATTTTTTTTGGTGTGTGTATGTGTATACGCACACATATGAGTGTGACTACGAGCCTGCATGCCAGTGAGTGTGTGTGTGTGTGTCCGCGTGCATACGAATGTGAACATGAGCCTGTGTGTCTGTGTGTGTGTGCACGCGCATGCGTGTGTAACATGCGCAGAGCTTGGAGAACAATTTTCAGGAGTCTTTCCTTCCACCAGGTGGGTTCCTGGGATTGAATTCAGGTTTTCAGGCTCAGTAGCAAATGCCTTTACCTTCCAAGCCACCTCACTGGCTTAGGACTTTGATTTGGCAGGAATGTATCTGCATGCTAATGAGCCACCGCATCTCCGTGTTTAGTGCAGTGTTTGATAGGTTGGGGCAGGTACAACTCTAAAAACTGAATGACTGACCCAAGGCCCTAAGTGTAGGGCTGGAGGAAGCTCAGAACAGAAAGGAAGTTAAAAGCATCAGGGCTTTTCAGGGCTTAATTCACAAAGACTGAACAATGCCAATGTCTGTACCTACCTGAGGGGTGCAGTCATAAAGACAGGCTTTGGCTAGCCTTATAAAGGCTGAGCTGAGTTAAACCTGGAAGAAATTGATACATCACTTATTATATTCATATCAGGCACGTTAAAAACAAGAATGTATATCTACATATGTATCACAGGCTTAGTCTGTAGATTGTCACATGACAATGCCAGAGAGGGTTTGTGTCAACCCAATCACTATCCTTTATCAACATAAAAGATTCATTTATATTCCACTTTGGTCTATTTTAGGAATTGGCTCTGTCAGTACCACTAGCTCATGCTTTTACAGCACTCACCACCACTCAAGTCCTTAACTCCAAGGCTAGAGGTTGAGGGTGTCCGTGGTAAATCTCCAGGAAAACAGATAATGCTATTATTGAGATGAACACCTGACAGGGGGCGCTCATTGGATACCTGTGTGATCTTGACTGAGTTCCCTAACCTCCTGCAAGGATACTAAACATTGAGCACTCAGCCCAGAGCAGTGAGCCCAGCCATCACTCAGCATGAGCTAAAAGCAGCATTCTCATCTGCCGCTTGCAAGCCAGGGGACAGCCTTTTTCTGCCTTAGAAAGAAAAGAGATTAAAACCAAAAGCTTAAGGCTGTACAAGTGGAAGAAGGTCCCTAAGACATTCTAAATTCCCCCAAAGGCCTGAATCAAAGGGAGATAAATGTAAACAATAATTACTAACTAACAATGCTAACTGAAGAGTGGGTTGCTTAAACTGGGAATTGGGGATGATTGAAATAAACGAGCCTTTCCTGTTGTAGAAGACTTCTCTGAGACTTAGGCAGACCTGCTCTCAAACTGTGGGTTTAGGAACCAGACGTCCTGGGAAGTCAAAACTCTGAAGTAACATTAACACGTTATTTGTTTTTCCCATTATTGCAACCGCACCACCATGCCGTGGTTTCCCCTAGCAGTTACAGGGCTCAAAGGCAGGTACAAAATGGAAAGAGACAGTGGTGTGGCCCCGTGTTCCTGTACAAAGGCATGGAAACTAGTTCCTGGGAAGGAGGGGACCGGCAGGCACAGAGGGTGGACAAGAGAAAGTGACAGGAGTAAATCTGAGCTAAGTGTGTTCTGTATGTACATGAAAATGTCGTATTGGGGCCACCAGATGGTCCAGTGGATCGGGATGCTTGCTATACAAGCCTGAGTTTGAGCCTGGGAGCGCATTTAAAGGTGAGATAACCCCACAAAATCGTCACCTAACTCCTAAATGTGTGTGTGACATGCAAGCTACATCCTTCATCATAATACACACATAACAAATAAAATTGTTACATGTTTGAAATACCATGAGCCAGATGTGAGGGTTTATACTTTTAATCTCAGCACCCAGGAGATAGAGTTGGAGGATCTCTGTGAGTTTCAGGCCAGCTTGGAATACATAGTGAGTTCTAAGACCTCCAGGCTCTCTATTGAAACCCTAACAAACAAACAGCAACAGAAAGATGCTTCTAGAAAGACTAGTTTTCAAGGTACCTCAGCTCTTGCTGATGACAGAATGACTCCAAGTCAGCCGACTGTTTCTCCCAGAACTCCTGAAGTGGAATAAAGATTTTTAACTAAACACTCAGTGCTTCTTTTTTTCCCAGAAAATGTTAGCTCTTTCTTCCCAGAGACAGGACAAACAAGGAACTTGCCAGACCATCCTCTTCGAGGCGTTTGAGACCCTGAAGATTCTCCTCCAAGTTGCTCAGCTCCTGAAGAACCGAACTGTGAAACCTCTCCAGCTTGTTCAGTCTGCCAAGCAAGAAAGCAACAGCCTTCAGTGGGAGCAATTGGGTGTGACAGAATAGTCCCCACGGAACACATTCACTAGAGAGTCTTGCCTTAAAACATAATGGTACCTTTCTTTTCTTCCCACCTTTCCATGTTCAGTGATCCCTGATCCCAGAGACTCAGTGAACTCTCCCGAGCCCCTGGCAGCGCCCAGAGGAAGCCATGATGTCATCACAGTACAGGAGAGATGGTCCCAGGAAGGAGACCGGATGCCGTCCCTCCCCTTCTACTGTCTGCTTGCTTTCCTCTGTCTGGCCTTGCGCTGCCGTGAGAGCCGTGGTCAGGTAGGTTCCGGCACCCATTTCCCAACAGTCACCATTCTGTGTCTAAGCACCGTTTAAATGGCTCATCTGTTGGCATGCTGTCTCTTTTCCTTTAGGCCGGATGCTCCATATAAACAGATCTCCTGCGGCTTTCTGCTTATTTGGATGTAGAATATTAAAAATCTTTGTTCCAGGGGAACATTACTAGAAAGTGACGGAGGTAGGGTCTACTGGGAGGTCTGAGATCATTATGAACATCCTCAAAGGTGTCTGAGGTGTGGGACTCTTATTTTTATTTCCTGTCAGTTGAACAGTTTTCTCTCCTACACATTCTTGCCATGATACCTTCCTTCCTCTAACACAGGACCCAAGAAACAGGGCCAGTTCATCACAGATTGAATCTTCCAAAACCATGAGTCAAAATATGTGCACACCTGTGCACATGGGGCCTAGTTTTATTGCCACAGGGTATCACTGCACGATCTCAGCCTGATCTAAAACTCATTGCATATCCCAGACTGACCGAAAACTGTGGCAATTCTCCTGCCTCAGCCTCTGAAGTGCTGGAATTACAGGCATGGGCCACCATGCCTGGCTACCTAGGGTCTCTGTTAATAATCAGAAAGTTACTTCACAGCTGGCCCTCGCAGCTGGGCCTCGCAGCTGGCCCTCAGCTGGCCCTTACACACTAAGTATGGAGTGAGCACCTGGCATTAGTGTTCAGTGTTTGTTAGCTGAGTGGATATATGGCAGAGGGTAAGGTCCTTAAAATACAACAGGAACTCGTCAAAACCAGAGTCCTCCATGGCTTTGCCTGGCCATTGCATGTATACAGGAACTTGGGAAAAAATTGTAAATTCTTACTCAAATAATGCATTTTAATCCCAAGAATGTTTCTATTTCAGCTAGGCAAATGTCCCCTCTCTTCCCCCCATCTCAAGCACTCTCTCCAACATGGAGCAATCTCGAAATTCTTCTTCCCCATTGCACTCATATCTCTGTTCCCAGATCCTACTCAAAAACTGCTTCCATAGTGGTTGTTCTAAGCAGACTCTAATTACACAGAAGCCCTTCTACACTTCTCTGAAATCAGGCGTGGTGGCACACCCTACTGACTCGGTCATAAGGGTGTTATATGTATTATATCATCTTAACACAGCATAACCTAAAATTTACTCTTCTAATCATGTTTAAGAAGGCAATTCAAAGTGCTAGGCTCATCCATGGTGCTCGCAGCCTCACCGTTACACATTTACAAAGTGTTCTTGTCATGAGAAACATAAAAGTCTGCACTGATTAAACAATAGCAGTCTCTTCCTCAGCCTCTCTGGTGTCTGCTGTCTCTAGAATTTCTCACTTCAGTCGGTACCTCTCATTTAAGTGGAGCCCTCTAGGACCTGGCGTCCATCTCTGAGGGTAATGTTTTCAAGGTTCATTCATGTTTAGCATGTGTAATGGTGGGTGGGTGTGCACACACACATGCATGTAACAATAATAATTCAAGAAAAGGAGGCTATCCTTTTGAGAGAGGGGTGACATGGAAGGAGTTGGAAGGAGGGTATTTGAGAGAGGCTCAGGAATGGAAGGGGAAGGGAGAGAGTGGTATGACTATCTTTTAACTAAAAAACGTGAGTTTCTTCCCTTGGTTGGGTGACAGTGGGGAGGATGGACATACCACACTTCAGTCTGTTTTTGCATGGCTCCCCGGGCCTGCACTGTCTTCACAAGTAGACTACTATTTTTAAAGACGCCTGCTTTAGGACCGGTCACTGGTAGATCATGAGGAGGCTGGAGGAGAATGCTGAGTTCAGCTCTCTTCTCACGTCCCCCTCACACTGTACCTGCTTAGCCCCCCCCCACACACACACATAATGGTCCCAAGATAAATGCTGCTTCACTCCCACGACTCTGCTTTTCAATCCCGTATTTACCTGCGCGTGTATATCTGGTTCCAAAGTCTGATGAGGCAGCCTGGAACGTCCTTCGCCTTCTCTAAAGAAAGTGGAATTTCTTTCTGCTTGAGCTAAAGCCATAACACACCAAAGAACAGACTAATGGCATTTGGGTAAACATCCTGCATAAGTTGAGTGTTTACTGTATTAGCAAGGCACCAGCAGCACACAGTGATGCTCGAAGGAAACATTCCCACCGAGAGACTTCAGTCCAGCATCATCCTGTGTACATTCCAGGCATTTCCACTGGTTTGGTGTGATAAAGAACTGAAAAAACTAGAAAACCCTATAATCATACTATTGATACAATATTGTATTTATACTATATATATATTATATTCATACTATAGATACGATGTATTCATACTGTATATGTACTATATTCATACTATTGATAAAACACTGTATCCATACTACTGATACAATATATATATATAATAAGGCCACTATACATTGGCAGGATTCTGGAATTCTGGAGGTCTCCTGAATTATTAGAAAGATGTTGGCTGGGGATGATATTTTCCTCAAATGTGCTGATACAGACATCACTGGGGACTTTCACATAGGATAAGGTCACAGGAGCCTAAAATTGCTGTGATACACATCTCACAGACAAAGCCGCCGTGGCTTTTACACCCAGGGCCTCAAAGATCTGCTGTTACTAAACAGACACCCTCCTACATTCCCCTCCTCCTGTGTCTTCGAGTCTGCTCTCCCACACACAGTCTCCTCCTTAATTTGGCCCTGTGGCCAAATCACTGCCTTCTGGGAATGCCACCAGTGAAACCAAGCCAAGAACATTTGGTCCCACTGGAGAGAATGGACAAGGAGTAGTCTTATCAATACAAATTACAGTGCAGAATGGCAAGAAAAATCAGGGACCACAGCCAAGATGAGTGCCCCTGCCTCCCACCCAGGAGACCTTCATACGTGAAGGAGATTGCACTGAAGAACAAAAGGAGCATAACACGTTAAATCCAGAGTGAACTGAGTTTCTTTCTATCGCATTTTTGCCCAGCTTTATTGGGTGATGCAGTTGACAAACTGAAGACATTGAACTGGAGAGATCGCTCAGTCCATTTGCACCTGCTGACCAGTGCCTGCCCATTCCCCTCCTCTCCCCAGTTCCTGTTAACCACCTTCCACTACTTGGCCTTCTCATTCAAGTTTTGTAGATATTACATATATTGGTGAGGTCATACAGTGTTTCTCTGGCTCACTTTTTACTTCCTGATTTAGTGGACAGATACCTCAAATTTTCTTTTCATGTCTCTAGTGAAGTTTTCAAGGGCTGTTTTCAAAGCAGAGCTATTTGCGCTATCTGGCACGTCTTCTTGGGATGGAGTAGAAATATCTGATAAACAAAAATAAAATATTAAAGATAACAAAAAAATGCTCAGGTAGACATCCTTGGTCTATCTGCTGGGCCAGAGGATGGACTACTTTTTCAGAAGCACGAAGATAAACCATACGCATCCCCAACTAGCTATTTGGATCTGATTCTGGAACAAGGCTGACCCTGACCAGGACCACACTAGCGAGCTCATACTGAATGAGTTAGATAAGCACCTCATTCTACCTCCCACCAAATCCCATGCTGTTTCAAATGTTCATTCCATCCTAACCTCCTCAGCACCTTAAGTCAGCTCAGTTGATACTGTGTCTGCAAACAGACTTGGGTATCACAGGAAGTTGTAAGAATACACAACTGGGGGGGACAGTGAAATGGCTCAGTGGGTGGGGACACTTGTCACCACGCCTGATGCAGAGTTCAATCCTTGGGTCCCATATGGTGTAAGGAGAAAACTGGCACCGAGAGTTGTCCTCTGACCCCTGCACATGCACTACACAGCATGCATAGGTGTGTCCATAAATAACAGAGGCTAGAGCAGGTTACGCCAATGGGGGTGACCTAACAGAGTCTCTGGGTGCCAGACTTACCTACGCATATAAGAGGTCTCTTAAGGATTTGCATTCCCCAACTCATTCATTCCTTACAACTCATTCCTTACAAAAACCATAGTAGGTGCTTCTAGGATTTGCATGAAACATGGACACTATGTGACTTCTGCAAGTCCACACCAGCGGCTCCAGGAATAGAATGCAGGTTATCTCAAATTATAACCCTATGCCTCTGGGCTTCCCAATCAATTTATTTTTTCTTTTTTTGGAGCCCTTCATTTCAATACAAAGTACTACTTATCCAGAAAGCTGGCCAAGTTCACGTACACATGCCAGGTCACTCTCTTTGATTATAAACTCTGTATGTACACAAATGTAATAACTATTGACTAGACAGAAGTCTCTAATATTAGTCTCTGCAGATCGCAGAGAGGAGCTACGGTGCAGACCTCAAAATGCTAGAATGGGAGGGTGCTTGCTTTTATCTACAATTTGTGGAACAATTTGTTCATCTCAGAAAGAACAAAATGCTTAGCACGTAGGCTGCAGTAGCCCTGGTGATCTTAGAATGTAGCTTTTGTAATTCACTTTGGTACATTAAGAACAGACGCATCAATCGCCCCTCCCTTAGCTGCTGGCTGAGTGCATGGAGTCACCTGTCACAGCGGGGGATCCTGGAGCATCTTCCAATCTTGATTGCTTCGGGGCAGCAATACTTCCATCTGGCATCTCTAAACATAAACAGCACTGCGTTGAAACTCTTGTGTACGTATTTCTCTTGTGTTGATGTATCTTGTCCTCTTTTCTTCTAGGAACTCATATATGTGCCCACTGTATCTACACTGCTCTATGCTGATTTGGGTCTTTCTGCAACCCTCCTCCCAACCAACTCTTCCTGCATCCTCCAATCTACCCTCTCTTATACTCATAGCCTCTACACACACACACACACATATATAAGAACATCCTATAGAGTCCAGTTAGTATTGTATTTGTGTTCATGCATTTAGGGCTGACTCCTTGGAATTAAGGTCTTATCCCTGAAAGAAAAAAAATTATTTCTCTCTCCCTCAGAGGCCACTGAGGTCCAGTAGCTCTTTACCTAGGTTGGGCCTTGTGTTCTATGATGGTGTGTCAATTGGTATGGTGCGGGTAGCCCTGTTGCCATGAGTGCATGGGTTTAACATCCCTGTCCTGTGCAGAAGAAACTGTTACACAGTGTTAGTCTCAATCCTCAAGCTCCCCCCCCATTCTCACCTCCGCTTGTGTGATGTCCCTGAGTCTTAGGTGTAGGAGCTGTGTTGTGGCTGTCCCACTTGGGGGTGGGCACCCCTGCAGTCATTTATTTATTGCACTATCGCTGGCTGTGGACCTCTCTTTGCCAATTAATATCTAACACGATACAGCACAAATGAGCCTCATTTCCTCCTCGTTACTAATCGCTTATGATGGAGCTGGAGGACCAAGCACCGCCAACGCATCAAAGCACTGGTGTCTACTGATGTCTGGAGGAAGACTTGGTCACAGACATCCCTCTGATGAGCTCAGGCACATCTAGGAGTTCTCTGCTTCACAAGGTATAGACAGACTCGCCACACATAATGTTCTCAATAAAGCCAGAAGAGTGGACAGCAACACTATTTCCAGATGCTTGTAGCTGTGGCTTCATTTGTGAATCCTCCATTCCTTCCACTGACCTCTGCGTTTTTCTGTCAGTACCATATTGCTTTTGTTACTGTGTGGAATTATTGGAAGTCGGGTATGGTGATATCTTCAGTTTTTCTCCTGTTTGGGATGCTTTGGTGATTTAGGTCTTTTAAACTTTAAGGTTACACACACACACACACACACACACACACACACACACACACTTCTATGGAGAGTGTCACCTAAAGTGTGATAGAGCCTGCACTGAATTTGTAGATAACTTTTAGTACCTCTTCAACAATTGGTGCTGGGGGTTAGGCACACATATGAGGGCGAGACTAGATCCTTAACACTTACTTTCTATAAAAGTCAACTTGAATTGTATGAAAGATGTCACTATAAGATCTGGAACTCTAAAACTATGGGATAAAAACACAGGAAAAGCACTTTGAGAACTAGGTATAGATGAGTACTTTCTAAAAGGACTCCAATTGCTTACAAAAATCACTGTAAGAGTCAAAGAATGAAATTGCACAAAGTCTGAAAGCCTTTGCATAGCAAGGGGGGCAATTAAAGAAAGAAGAGACCTTTAGAATGAGAGAATATCTTTTCCCAGCTGTATATCCAACAGGGGGCAAGTGTTTAGAAATAATAATAAAGAACTCCAAAACATATACAAATAATACAGTCGATAAATTAACAAAGAAATTAGGCAGATGATTTTCAAAAATTAAGCATAAATGGTCAGTAAACATATTTTAAAAACACGTGACAGTCCTAGTCACCAGAGAAATGCAAATAAAAAAAAAACACTGAAATTCGATCTCACTTCAGTCATTAAGTGAACAACAGACACTGTAAGGATGGGTTGCATTATTGACCAGTGTTGTTGGGAACATATTTAGTGCAACCACTGTGGGCAGCAGTAGGAAGAGTCCTCAAAACACTAACAACAGAATGACCATACAACGCAGCTACACCATTCCTGGGCCTATATCCAATGGACTCTAAGCCTGTATACTACTGAGACACCTGGTCATCCATTTGAGGTGCCATTCAAAATAGCCAAGTTATAGCATGAGCCTATGTGTTCGTCAACAGATGAATTAACTAAAGAAAACATGGTAGACCCCACACAACTCTCAGCCCATCTAAAATGCTGCAGGAGCACAAACCAGCTGGATGACTTTGCCAGACCACCTCTCCTCTCTGCTCCAGACCATTGGGAATCTCAGAGCAGGGCAAGTTTGCCAGGCAAGTTCCCCAGACCCCCACACAGGACCATATGGAGTTGCACAGGAAGGAAGCAGCAGGGTGAGTCCATCGGATGCCTACTCCCAGGCTGAGCATTAGTAGCCCCCACCATCATAACGGGCAGGCATGTCCCCCCTACTCACCAGAAAGAGCCACCACACGCGTAGACTACCAGTAAGTCAGCCCCAGATCTGGTGTCTCATACCGCAGCCTTTCTATGCTCAGACCAAGTTTGGAGCCACATTCTCTTGCTTTTTGGTTACCAGTGAACTAGAATCAACCCAATCTCTCCTGCTAAAACTCACAGAAAAACACCTGAAGGATTGACCTAAAAACTCTGAAGGCTACCAGTCTTGGACAATAGCCAAAACTTCCACTCAGTAGAGGCTGGTCAGATGTACAACCAGTCAAATAAAACCACATGCCCAGGTCACATCACAAAACACAAACTATGAGAGGCCAGGACATGACTCTCCCTTGATGTGGAACCCCCCTCTGTAAGCTATGAATATGTTTTGTTAACATTAGTGAATAAAGAAACTGCTTTGGCCTATGGCAGGGAAGAATATAGGTAGGTGGAAAAACTAAACTGAATGCAGGGAGAAAGAAAGTTGAGTCAGAGAGACACCACGTAGGTGCCAAAGGAGAAAGATGCCAGAACCTTACCTGTAAGCCACAACCTTGTGGTGATATGCAGATTAGTGGAAATGGGTTAATTTAAGATGTAAGAGCTATTTAAAAATACGTCTGAGCCATCAGTCAAACAGGGTTGTCATTAATATAGTTTCTGTGTGATTGTTCAGGTCTGGGTGACCAGAAAATGAAAGCACAGTCTTCATTTACACTCCCAGAACCAAGAACTATGGACATCTTTGCTAAGGAGAATTACCTAGATGAACCCAATGACATGAAACTTAAACAACAAACAACATGATCAAAGAATTCAGGGATTTAAAGAGGATAAGAACACACAATGAACTTCAAGGGGAGAGGAGAAATGCCTGCTTGAAACCCAAGAAAATACAAGCATGCTGAATGAGGATGATAAAGACAACTAAGAATTCAAAAGTGGCTACAATAAAAAAGATAGAAATACTGAAGAGAATCCAAGATGCTATGAAGCTGGAATTGAAAAATTCAATTACCCAATCAGAAATTTCAGGGTAAATCCTGATTGGTTAGAAAGCAGAAGAGAAAATGTTAGGACCTGAAGGTAAAGTAGAGGAATTAGATCATGAAATCAAAGAATATCATCCCTTTGTAAAATACAGATGAAAGGAACACATGCAAGATGAGTTTTATCTGGTGCAATCTGAAAAATGGCCCAACTAATTACTCAACCACCTCTGTGTTCTGAATTTTCCAGCTTGTGTTTGATGCTGTTTTCCATGAACAATTCTCGGCTCACAATCTAAAACACAAAATACAGACATATACAATTGGTACACGTACATACTTGTAAAATAAGAAAGTGGTACTGTAGTGTCATGTCAACACAATAAGCCATGGTTTTGTGCAAGGGTGATTTTAATTCTAAAAAACTGAAAGAATAATAAGCTGTACCTGAGGGACATTTTCTTCAACTTCTGGGTGCTCGAAGGAAGAGAAACTGCCCAATGGATGAGGAGTTCCAAGTTCTGAATATTAGAGAAAACAATTCCAAATTCAGTAGATAGAATAAGAAATGAAGGCAAGTAGCATTCTGGGGCTGCTCTATCGAATCTCATCATTAAAAGATGAGAACAGTCCTAAACACAAAAGTTTTGTGTTTCTCAGGGCACATATACTCATTGGACTTGTATGCCCCTACATAAAATGAATAGTCAGTTGCCTCGGTTTGACCAGCTGCCTCAGTGACTGCCCATTTGCCCCTAAGAACATGGACAAGGATTCTGCCCAACCTTGCTTCTCTCTCTTCTAAGTTGCCTTCTTTATTGGGTTACTCTTTCCTGTGTGTGGTGACTTGATACGCCCATACATCATTTACTGATTACTAGATCATTAATTACTACAAATTAATCCAACACATCATTCGCCACCTACAGAAACTGTTCATCTGAAGATGTAAGTTTTGCATGCTTTAACATCTCCAATTCTCCACCCACATGGTAAACATTTTATTTTCTGCTTCTTAGGGTTTTGAAACTTTTAGATTCCACACATAGGTAAGGATCACACAGCAGCATCTCTCCATTTGCATCATCCCATGTAGTGAACCATTCTTTAGATTCATCTTCTCCACAAAGGCAAGACTTCCTTTTCTATAGAACACGGGATAGAATCATATGCACGCCACATTTTTGTCAACCACCCGTTCACTAGTAGACATTTAAGTTGTTACTATCTTACTATGGGTTAGAGTTAATGACACTGAGCACATTTTTATAGATTTGGTGGGCATTTGGGCGTTTCATTCATTTTTAATTTTTTTCACATCAGAACTGCAAGCTCCGTATGGGTTTTGAATATCAACAATTGACCAGTTATATACAAATGCTTTTTCTGTAAGTGGTCAGACATTCCCTCGGCCCTACAATCACTTTCCTGTTGATGCAGTCTTATTGACTTCTGTGCCTGCTTCTGTGTCATGTCTAAAAGAGTCATTGCCAAGACCAACGTCAAGGAGCAGTTTCCCTATGCTTTATTTCAAGAACATTACAGTTCTCTTGTTTTATGTGGGTCCCATAGGCCATTTCACACATGGATGTCTTACTCTTTGAGTGCATTGCCCAAATACCCACTTGCCTATTAGTCTCCTCTGCTCTACAGACAACTTTCCTTCTACTTTCATGATCATATGTTTCTATGATTTGACGTATCTATAAAGTCTAGAACCCACAGATAAGGACATTTAGGGTCTGAAGAGATGATTGGGGATTAAGAGTACTGGCTTCTCTTTCAGAGATCCCCAGTTTGATTCCCAGCACCCATATGGCAGCTCACAACCATCTTTTACTCCAGTTCCAAGGATTCCAATACCCTCCTCTGGCCTCCATGGGGATCAGGTACATATATGGCACATATACATACAAGCAGTTAAGACAGCCAGACACATAAAACAAAAATACCATTTGACTTGTCACAGATGCACCATTTAATCTGATTAGCTCCCATTGCAGCCATTACCCTGAAAACAACATGGTGCATGATCAAAGCCCTTTGTGTATATACCACATCTTTCTTTTTAAAAAGACTTCATGCATATGGATGTTCTGTCTGCGTGTATGCCTGCACGCCAGAAGAGGGCATTAGATCCCATGGAACTCCAATTATAGATGGTTGTGAGACCTAATGTGGTCACTAAGAATTGAGCCCAGGATCTCTGGAAGAGTGAACCATCTCTGTAGCCCTTACCACGTTTTCTTTATCCTTTCCTCTGTTGATAGACACCTAAGTTAGTTCCACAACTTGGTTACTGTGAGTCATGCTGCAATAGTTTCTAATGCTACATTTAATCCATCTTGAGGGTTTTTGAGGTCTTACTCTACTCTTTCACATGCAGATATCCAGTTTTCCTCATAGCACTCATTAAACACTTTTCTTTCCCTATCATTTAGCTTAGCATCCTTGGCAAAGATTAGTTGACCATATGTATGGTGTTTGTATTTGATCCAACTGGCCTGTATATTTTTGCATCAACTTTACTTTCTAAACCTCTGTGATAGGAATTGAAATGCGGGAGTTTTGACATGAGAATCTGCACTCTCTTCCTTCCCAAGATTGCTGTGGCAGTTTGAGATTTTCCAGGGTCTCGTACAATCTTTAGGCTTTTTCTATTTTGGTGAAGAATGTATTCAGAATGTTGACAAAGACTTCACATAGACTGCAAATTCTGTTGCATGCTGTGGTATTCTTAGAGCATCAGTTCTTCAGTCCACGAGATGAGACAGCCTTCCATGTATCCATACCTTCTTCAGACACTTTGTTAGTGTCTTTTCTTTTTCTTCTTCAGCATACAGAACTTTCACTTTCTTGCCTATTATTTTTTTTCATGATAAATGGGATCATTTTCTTGAATCTTGTTTCAGGTAAGTCTCTTCTAGCATAGAGGACATAACCAATTTTAAAATGAACACCAATTATGCATATTAATAGAGTGTGATGTTTCTATACATCAAAATAGTATGCATTGATTAAAGCCAACCATCCTTTGTCAACCTTCCCCAATGCCACACACCCTCCTCAGCTTCCAGTAGTCCAGCTTCTACTGCCAAGAGGAATTTAACTTCTACAAATGAGAAAGGACCACACGGTACTGGTCTATGTTTGGCTTATTTCATACAAATCCTCCAGGTTCCATCCATTTTGATGCAAAAGGCAAGATGCCATTCCTCTCTATGGCTTAATAAAAAAAAATTCATACAAAAGCTGTACTTTTTGCTACCTGTGCATCTTTCTGAGCAGGAGCACTCGGGATGATTCCATAGTTTAGCTCATGTTTAAGCTCATATTTAAGCCTCACCCTGAAGGTTTCCCTCTCTGGTGCACTGATTTCATTCCCTTTGATGGCATTCAGAGAAGTGGGCCAGTTGCACCATATGTTAAGTCTATTCTGTTTTGTAAGGAACCTCAAACTGGTCTCTGTAAGAGCTACACTAGTTTGGCATATAAGAGTTCCCATTGTCTCCATCCTTGCCAACAGTATTTTAAAAATAGGTTGTCATAACTGGGTAAGCTGATTTCTTGTTACAGTTAGATTTGTTTTGTTTTTGTGCTAAAGACCAACCCCGCAGTGAACGAGCCCACATGAAAGGAGAGAACCAATCACTGCAAGGTGTCCTCTGACCTCCACATGGATGCTGTCACACACATGCACGCCCTCCCGCAAACACACATCCAATTTTACAAAGTCAAAAACTAGTTTGTTTTAGACTATTATCCCCAAATAGAATTTTTATAATATAAAATAATTGAAAATCAAGTACCTGTTTTCGGTGTAGATGCCACAGGCGTTAAAAGCACAGAACTCCCTTGTAGTTTTGTCTGAGAAGATGTTGGAAGAATGGTTTCATTTTGCCTGGAGATGCCTTTCCATGCTGGTGTTAGCGTAAGCTAAAATATAGTAGACTTGTTAAATGCTAATATTCAAAACACTAAAAGTAACAAAAAAACTCTCAAGATATTTCCAATATCCTTTAAGGATACTGAGTATTATTTGCTGCATTAACCAACAATAAATACTAAAACCCTGACATCCCCAAACTGGAAGAACACTGAAGTAAATTCTTAAGTGATAATTTTAGCCTCATGGTCCTAAAAGGGTGGTCCCGGCCAGATGACCAGCAACAGAGGAACTAAACAAAAATGTACATCTTCCACTCTTACCTACAAATTACTCAATCAGAAACTTGGGGCAGGGTCCCGTACCTACCAAGTCATCCTGGTCACTCTGTGGACCTTATGTGGGGGTTGACAAGCTGCAGCTCACTGCCAGTTCTTATGAATAAATACCCAGTTGGCCCATTCGTTTCCAGTCTAAGGCAGTTTTCTGACTAGCGTGGCAGAGATGGCAGGCTGCCAATGGTGAATCTACGGTTCAAAGAATACAATACTTCTCTTCCACTTAACAGAAAATATTTCCTAGCCGGGCGGTGGTGGCGCACGCCTTTAATCCCAGCACTCGGGAGGCAGAGGCAGGCGGATCTCTGTGAGTTCGAGACCAGCCTGGTCTACAAGAGCTAGTTTCAGGACAGGCTCCAAAACCACAGAGAAACCCTGACTCGAAAAAAAAAAAGAAAATATTTCCTAGCTCTTGCCTTAAATTACTTCCTTGTAACTCAACACAGAATGGAAAATCAGCCAGACACCCTCAGTGAAAAGCCAGTATAGAATTCTTGCTCGTTTTACAGTTTTAATATATTAGGTTTGAGTCTATGGTTCTTCTTTGGGCTTAATTAAAATCAAAGTTGTATTTATTTGAATATCTTCTTTTGGCCAATTTACTACTAATAACTCCTTATTCTTGGCTGAACTATTCAACAAAAAGTTGAAGATGGTTGCTCATATCCAGTTTTTTTCCCTTCCACGAATTCATTGAACTTTGGATCAAAAATATTCAAGAAAATAATATGATTATCCCAAATATATACAAACCATTTTCTGGTTATTTCTCTTTGTATAACACAGCACAGCAACTAGGTGCACAGTGTTCCATTGCATTGGGTATTTTAAGCCATCTAAATGGTGAGTTCAAGTCTACAGGAGGGACGCACAGGTCAGATGTAAATACCATACTATTTTAGGAAGCATATCTGCAGATTTTGGTATCCAAGCAGGGTACCGGAACCAATTGTCTCAGACACCAAGGGACAAGTACACTAATCCTGAGTTATAGCTTTAGCCTATTTCTTACTAAAGAATAAAGTAGCCAGAGCTGGGGCTAAAGTGCTAATGGCATCCATTCTATTTCTGCAAAAACAGGTAAGGTATCCTCAGAATCCCAGCAGCTTCTCCTTATTAAACTATGACGAACCAGTGACGTGTGTGTGTGTGCGTGTGTGTGTGCGTGATTTGCCAAGAAACAAAAAATCAGCTGCTGAAGAAAAGGAAGTCATTTAGCCACCTCCTTTTCAGGGCACTGGTGTCCATATTCCTAAGTCCTTTGATATAAAACAAGAATAAAGGAAGAGAAATTGGAAACTTTATACCTTTATGGATAAAATTTATATGAACCTGAAGGTGTTTCAACCTTGTAAACTTCAGGCACAAATGCTGAAATCATCAAAAAAAAAACCTTTGAATGTGATTTTAAAATTATTATTTTTTAAATTTGAAAACTAAAGAAGAGCTCTTTTCCATCTTCCTTCTCGGAGAGGCAGCTTCGCTTCCGCCTCTCTCCCCACTTCTCTGCTTCCCCCCTTCTCTGTCTCTTTCTCTTCTCTTCTCTTCTCTTCTCTTCTCTCTCTCTCTCCCTGTCCCCCCCTTCACCCTTCCTCCATAACCCCCTGAATAAACATTCAACCTCAAAAAAAAAAAAGAAAGAAAACTAAAGAAGAATCAACATGCTCATTTTGAAATGGAAATTCAAGAGTATGCATTAGTGGGAATTTAGGACAACAGAGGTGTTTAAATAAAGACCCATTAGCAGCATTCAGGATGGTCAAAATAGACCTTATATCTACCTGAGACTCATACCAAATATTTAGACAGCCATGATCTTTACGTCAGCAGATGACACACCAGTAGGCTGCTGGTTTGTTAGTCTCACAGTCCTGAATAAAGATGTGGGTGGACCCACAGGGACCCAGGGCAAGCAGTGAGTGCTCTTACCTGATCTTTCTCACGAGCTCTGCCACTACTGATGGGGGAAAGCGGTAGGACTGAAAAGTGAAAGCGAGCACACAATGAGCATGTTTCCTTATGACACACACTGACACACACACACACAATCACGCATGGGTAACACTACGAGTTTCCGCTAAGGGAGGCGATCTGGAGCCTTTTCTAGGCATTCAGGCTCATTCATCTTCACCTCTGCCCTGGCCATCACCCTCCTGCTTTGGTTTCAGGGAGCTGATGACTCCACATCTCAGCTCTTCGAGTCCTGTTCTTTCCCAAGAGTTAGCTCAAGACCCACCCACTTCTTCCAGAAGGTGGTTCCAGCTTATGCCAGATTCCTCCGGCCTGATTGCCCACCACTTTACCTCAATATTTCAACTGTAGGCTGAGCCCACGTTCGGTTTCATGAGCAAACATTCTGCCTTTGTAGGTGATACAGGGAAGGATGTCCCCAAGGCCACATGTTTCCCTGGTACCTTCCACCCCCATCACGTACTGAAGCATAAATACCCATTGATTTAACTGAGAAGTGGCCCAAAAAGAACATAAGCAAACTAGCTTACTCCTTAGAGACCTGACTCTTGGCTTCCTTCTCTGGGAATAAGTTCTTAGGGATTTCCGTTTGTAATTCTGGGTCCAAGATCGTTCACTGGCACTTGAACTTGAATCTTCATTACTCTCAAAAAAGCGATGTTTCCTGTAATTAAACTTTTCCAAAACAGATGACAAATGAGAACACCAAAAGTGAGCACTAGTACCACATGGCATGCAATTAAATATGTCACCACATGCACCATCAACTTGCAATTAAACTTGTCATCTCCCCCCCCACACACACACACTAAACACTATTGTTTGTCTTGGGAGAAACACCTCATGGTATGAGCCTAGGTTCTCTCTCAAAATAATGAGGTGCTGAAGCCAGGGGAAGAGAATGAACTCGTTCCTTGAGTCAGTTTTCACAAGAGGGGCTGTGGCAAAAGACAGCCGATTCTCTCTAGTCAAGTATTTGGAACTGGAAAGAGATTGGTGGCTGTCCCAAAGCAGCTGCATGCCCACATTGCACCAACAGCATTACTTCAAGACAGGTTGACATTTTAAAGAGTGAGAACTCTCCCCCAAGGGCTGGGTTGTGGCTCCATGGCCAAGTGCTTTTCTAGAGTGTATAGCCCTGAGTTTTACCCACAATGAGGCAAAAGGAGGCAGGGGGATGTCTTTGCTAAATAAACTTTTGTTTTGTTTTGTTTTGTTTTACAAGAACTGAAAGCAAACAAGAATACCACTGTGAAACATATTGAAGTAAAGCCTAGACTGCCGGCGGTTAGAAATGTATGAGCAGCTACCAGAGTTCTAGGGGGTGAACAAAAAATTCAACAAGCTGCTAGACACAGATCCATCTGAAACACGAGTTAGCTCCAGCTATCACTAGCTTAGGACTGGACCAGTCTCAGCCCTGTACTGCCATGACTATAACATGGAAGGTGGGTGATGGTGAGCTTGAATTCATGTTTCACAAAACAAATTCATCCTTCAAAATGTTCATCAGGTTAGCATTTTGCAATGAAGGCCATTTCTCACTTCTTTTTAAATTGACAAATGTTGCATATACTTATTGTACATAAACATTCTTGTGTACCTGTACATTATGAAACAGTTAAATCAATCTAATGAGTACATGTGTAACTTCCCCTGAATATTTTAATAGAGAAAACACCTTAACACTACTTTCATAGTAATTTCCATGTGTAACACTATTGCCTACAGTCATTTCATATCCCGTGCATCTTTTGAACCTCCTGCCTAATTGAAATATTCTGTCCACCCTCCCCAACCCCTAGTAGCCACCATTTTCCCCTCTGCTTCTGTGTATTCAGCTATTTTAGATTCACAAGTAGTAGAATTCTTTTTGTGCCTGGCTTATTTCGACTGTCCTCTCTTTTAACCACATTCTTAACCACAGCCCAATTGTCCACTTTGAAACACTGACCAGTCTCAACTGTGCACATTGACTATAGCTCCTCTTACCCGTGATCTTATTACAGACACAGTGATTACAGAGAAGGTAGGTCCTAAAAGGAACAGGCAGGCAGTCTTATTTACATTTTACTCTTCATTTAAGGAAAAAAAAAATTGAAAGAAAATCCCCTACACACACATACATACATATACATACACATACACACATACACACACACACACACTACCAGCATTCATCAAGAACTCTTCAACCCAGTGGCTTACAAAAAAACGAGCAACCTTTCATTTAAAGAATCCAATTTAAAAAGTCACTCAGTTGACCTAGCTTGGATTTTACAACAAAGGGTACTGGAAATTATTTGCCAAAAAACATGGGAGATGTTTACAAAAAAAAGGTTCTTAAGTTTGATTACACACAAGAAAGTATTGGGAGTTGGCAATTGCTACAGTTTGAATCCCAAACATTTCCCCAAGGGCTCCTGTGCTGAAAGTTTGCTCCCCTCGCTGGGCACTGTCAAGAAGGGTGCAGCCTATGAGAAGTAGGGTCTGGCTAAGGAGTGAATCAGTTCAGGTACCTGTGAGGGGGGGCATTGCACCCTTGCCATTTCCCCATCTTGCTTCCAAGTTACTAGGAGGTGAGAAGACCTCCTCCCATGTGCACTTTTGCCAGGATTTACCATGCCACTACAGGCCCAAGTCAACAAAGCCAAGCCATGACAGACCAAAGTTTCTGAAACCACTAGCTGTTGGGACACGGACCAGGAATGGAGTTGTGTGAGGAGAATGAGGAGACACTCAGTTCTTGTGATAACACTCCAAGAAGACTAGAGTCTTGTCACCTTACTCTGTAGTCCAAGCTGGCCTTGAACTCGTAGAAATCCTCCTGCCTCGGCCTCCCATATAATAGGATCACAGGTGTGAGCCACCACACCTGCTCCATTTCTGTTCTTTAAATAGATCAAAATCCACTAAAGTTAAGTCTCGGGTGTACAGCGTGTCCACTTATTGCCTTTTCTTTTTCTTTTTAAAAGCAAGAACACGTTAGGCTTCAGGTCAAATTTAACTTAACAGGGTCAGGGGGTTGAAGCAGAATCCTACAGCTGCCCTTTTGGTAGATCACTTTGATTTTCCATGTAAGTCACCAGAGAAATGCCCATTTCTGCCCAACGTGCCTGTTTGGGCCACAGCTAGAGAAAGAACCTATCATCTCTCATCTACCAAGGTGCAAGGGGCCTCCTTTGTGAAGGTTCGTGGACAGCTACTATTGTACAAAACACAGACTGAAGGGATTTGGTCCTAAATCTTCCATGATCTAGTTACCAGCATAAAGGACTGAACATAAAATTTGCCCCTCTTCTAATTTTGCTGATTGATCTTGTTCATCTAACTAAATGAGGCTGTTGCAGATTGGCCTTTTCACAGTTAATAGCTCATAAAGCAAATAGCACATGATGAACAACAGAAAACTAAGTAAATGTGTCTACCAATCGATTTGTATTGCTATTTCCTATTGTTATTTGTCTGGGAGTTTACCCACAATTAGAAATGACTCTGATTTTACGTTTGAAATTGCAGTCATCTCTTGTATAGTGAATCTGAGAAAACTGTAAACAACAAGGAGTTGCAGTAAGTTTGAAGATGGCATGCAAATGACAGACATCTGAGAAGGGCTGTCTTAAAACAATAGAAATTCCCACATTACCGGCATCCTCCCGTCTTGTTCTCTGTCCCTCCTGAAGGCAGAATTGTCCCTAAAATAAAGCATATTAAGTTAACAGGACAGACACCACCTGCTTCGCCCTCATCCCTGCAAAGGTTCAGCTTCTTGATCGTGGATGCCCTCTGTGGGACGTCCTCAGTTCTGCAGACGAATGTATCTCACAGCCTGTTTCCAGAGACTCTCTGGAAGGGGATACTGCTATTCCACAGAAAAGGAATCTTTGTGGAGTCCTTCATCTCTCAGACACAAAGAGAGGAAGGGGCAGGGCTGGATTGGCAAGTGGCCTGCTGGCACTGGGATCTCCCAAGGCTGGCTCCACCCCAGATCTGCCTGGGTGCTTTAAACAAAAGCTGGCTCTGGAGTTTGGGCGATGCTGAGTATCAGTTGGCCACTCATGTGTCTTCTGTGGAGAGATGTTGCCTGTTTTTCAATGAGGTTTATTATTATTATTAAATTTCATAAGTTTCTTGTCTATACATAACAGTAAGTAACCTCTTATCAGATATCCAGGCTACTAACATAAGCTGTTGAGGGGTGACTGGGACTTGTGTGGACTGTTGGTGGCAGCGTCTATGGAAATAATACGATGCAACAGAAATAAAGACAGAGCTACTCCATGAGCTTCCAGTCTCGCTTTTAGGTTTATATCCAAAGGAATTGTGAAATCTGACATTGATATGCAAGTTGACTGTTCCAAATCAGAAAACTCCAAATGCCAACGTCCAAAACCTCCTGAGTTCAAATAAGGTGACACCCGTGGAAAACCCCACACTTGCCCTAGTGCGAAGGGTCAGTGACGTGCAGGTGCACTCAAACACCGTACAAAATCAACATCGTCCCATGGCATCAGGCATGGAAAGGACAAATAAATTTTAGTCTCACTCCCAAGATACATCACTGCATATACACACACATTCCAAAGTCTAAGCCCCCAAAATTTCTTCTCCTAGGTATATGAATGGGGGATACTTATCTTTACCAAAACATGTTCATCTAGTCATCCACTGAGGAGCATCTGAATGGTTTCTAGTTGATAGTTGTCCTAAACAAAGCTGCCATGACACCTTGCCTTTGTGGACATATGCTGACAGACATCTTGGCAAATACACAAGACTGGACAAATGGGCCAGAGTGTAGGTATATGCTCAATACGTTAAAACTCCCAGCAGGCTTGAGAGTCCTGCCCTCTGCACGCTGTCATGAAGTACAGACAGCAGGTCTAAGATTAGCCATCCTGACGACGGGCAATGCATCTTGCCGTCCTCTGACGCACGTTCCCCTCGTAACCAGCAGCACTGAGTAGTTCTCGCCATCACCTGCCACCTCTGTGTTTTCCTTCGGGACATAACTTGTTTAAATCTTTTGCCTGTGCTTTCATTGGTTTGCGTCTTTTCCCCTGAAAATGTTAACTACAAGGCCAGATGCAAATGTTTACACATATTTTCAACAAGGCTATGGCTGATCTTTTCTAACAATGTTATGGGCTTGCTTTATCTTGATGAAGTCTAGTTTATCAATTCATGTTATTGTTTGTTTTTTACTCTTTCCCCCCCTTTTTTTTGTCTTTGGGGGCCTACCACCCAGCTCCCAAATAAATTGGAGACTTTCTCTTATAAATGCCTGGCCTTAGCTTGGCTTGTTGCTAGCCAGCTTTTCTTAAATTATCCTGACTACCTTTTGCTTCTGGGCTGTTTTATTTTCCTACTGCTGTATATTTCTACTCTTACTCCATGACTGGCTGGGTGGCTGGCCCCTGGCATCCTCCTCCTTTTTCTATATTGTTCCTTCTCCCAGAATTCTCCTGTTTATCCTCTCTGCCTGCCAACCCCACCTATCCTTGCTCCTGCCTCATTATTAGCCGTTCTGTTCTTTAATAGACCATCAGGTGTTTTAGACAGGCAAAGAATCACAGCTTCACAGAGTTAAACAAATGCCACATAAACAAAAATAACACATCTTTACATCGTTAAACAAATGTTCCACAGCATAAACAAAAGTAACACACCTTAAAATCATATTCAACCAACAGGTTCATTTTTTATAGGCTGTTTTTGGTTTGGTATCTTCAAAACTGTCCCATGATAAAGTCACATATTTGTTCCAAGTAAGTTTTTGTTTTGTTGTTGTTTGGGGTTTTGGTTGGTTGGTTGGTTTGATTTTTGGTTTTTTGGAACAGGGATTCTCTGTGTAGCTTTTAGTGACTGTCCTGGAACTTGCTCCATAGGCCAAGCTGGCCTCAGACCTACAGAAATCCATCTTGTTCTGCATCTCTCGAGTGCTGGGACTAACAGCATGCACCACCACCGCCCAGACCAAGTACGTTTTATATATAAGGTTATGACTCATGTTTAGTTTAATTTTACACAGTAAAAAGATTGGGAGGTCATTTATTTTCTTGCACAAATATATTGTTGTTTTCACCTTTTTCATAGAAAATTCTGTCTTTCTCCACTGAATAACCTCTGCATTTTCATCATATGCCAACAGTTCATATACCTGCAAACCCCTTCCTTGGCCCCCTGCTATTTTATTTCCATATCTTTATGGCAACACCATTCTCTCACCATTGGTTAAGGAAGCTTCTAGTAAATCTGGAGAGCAGATAGTGTGGAAGCCCTGTCACTTTGCTCCTCTGTGAAAACCTTTTTCATTGCCCCAAGATTTTTAAGTTTCCACAAGGAATAGAGAAATGGATCACTAATTTGATATTAAAACTGGAGGTTATATTAACTATGTAAACCAATTTGAAAAGAATTGACATCTTGCTAATAAAGTGTCCTTCTGTTAAGCACAGTATCTCTCCACCCACTTAGATCTCTCACTGTGCTCTGAATAGTCCTTTAATGGCTGTGACCTAATAGTACCCTGCAAATTAATACATAAGTGTATCATATGCTGTTACATAAAGTTCTGCTTTGTGTTTCAATCAGAAGCCTGAGTTTTGTACACTGATCTTGAGTTTAATCTAAAATTCAGCAGAAAGCACATTGCTGAAGAAGGTCCACTTTCAGGGTCCTGAAGGACAAGGGAGTTTGCCAACACAGTACAGATCATTCTACAAAAAACTTCACATGGAGTTTAGATGGCATTGGTTAGGGGAAAATGGAAAACTCTAAACTGCTAGCATGTGGTACTCATATGAGCAACATCTGTGTCGTCTGTAGTTTTACAAGAGCCAAGGTGAAGAATCAGCCTAAATGTTCACCAAGAGACGAACAGATAAGGAAAATATCACACACACACACACACACATATATGCTGGAACACGTATCAGTCACCAAGAATAAAATCCTGAAATTCTCAACAGGGGTAACACTGGAGGACATTATTCTGCTAAGTGAAATAAACCAGATGAACAAAGACAAGAACAAGAACTGCATGACATCATTGTCATGTGAGATCTGCATAGTCCAACCTATAGAGGGGGGCATAAAATGGTGGTCACCAGGAACTAGGTGAGAGGGTGCCATGGCGTGCAGTTGGTCCATAATTACATCTAGACCTGAGGAATGGTCCTGGTGTTGGCATCACATAAGGGTAGCTACAGTCAGTAATACTCTTTCCATTTCGAAATAACAAGAGGCTGCTGACTGCTCTCACTACACAGAGTTGATGATTGTTTACGATGAATATGTCAAGAGCTATTCGTTGATCATTACACAGTTGGTACTAGTATGGAAAAACCCACCCTTCATCCCATAAACCTGAGCTGACACATGGACGGATGCATCACAATGTCTCCATACGCATGCACTTACTACAGATACACACAGGCTCGGAAGCATCAATGTGGACGGTTACTATGGCAATTCAAGAACAAAATAAATATGTTAAAAAATGGCAGCCACTTACTTCCCATCATCTGATTGAGAAGACTGAGTTTGAACTGGTGATTCTTGCACATGTGAAGAATGCTCATGTTTTGAAGTAATTTCTAAGGACCAAAGGTTAAAAATAAAATGACTTTAAGCATCTTGGGCAAACCTTTAGATAGATCACTCAGTGATGGTGGAGAAGACTCTCTGTACCTTGTTTGGGGCCCTGTGGTTTTAGTGTTTCAGGGGAACGGTCTTCTGAATGTGTCTGCGGCAAGAAAAAAGAAGTTATTATGGTTTCGGGGAAGCTCAGTCCTCAGCCTTTGGGACCCACTCCACCTCTGAAGAACAGCTGAGCACAACTGGGCTCCCAGTGCCTCTGTTGTTCCTAAACATTCACTTCCAAATGACAAGCAAAGACTTGCAACTCTCAAAGATGACCACAGTATGCCACAGTCTGGAGGAAGGACTACAAAGGTGTCTCCAGGAGCTTCAGACTAGGGGCAAGGGTTCACCTTCCCAAGACACCTAAATGGTGACTTTAAGAGGTGACAATTTGCCAGGCGGTGATGGCACATGCCTTTAATCCTAGCACTTGGGAGGCAGAGGCAGGCTGAGTTTAAGGCCAGCCTGGTCTACACAGCAAGTTCTAGGACAGGCTCCAGAGCTACAGAGAAACCCTGTCTCGAAAACCCAAAAAAAATAAAATAAAATAAAACAAAAAGTGACAATTTGAAAGACTAATCTCTCTAATCTCTGGCGGTTAAACATGAAAATCCTGGCATCATTCTCAGCCACACCTCTGTACTATGTGTTCACATAAGGAAACAAGGAATAAATGCTTAAATAAGTCACGAGGGTGTTCTATAATACTGTTTAATTTTTAAATTTTCACATGATACTGGACACATATGATGTACCAGGTAAGAATTTGCTCCTTGTCTTCATTGTGAAAAGTTTGACAAGTCAAGCTAAATGTGTCTATGCCCTCAGACATTTATTATTTCCCTAGAGAGAAAACACCCCAAATCCTTTCTTCCAGTCTCATTATGACCCAATCGGCCTACTGGGCAACAACACACCAACCCTTCTTGCCCTAGCCAATCTATAACTTAGTGCCCATTTTTAAATCCTAAGAAGGTCCTCACGGGGACCCCAGGAACTGTGACTCTGTCCGATGCAGACTCCAGTTCTCTACAGCAAAACCATCTTATTCACACTGAGAAATGGGGAAATGTGTGTGGTTTTGATGGTCCTCGCTAGCAAAGGCAAACTTAGAACACCAGGCTAATTTGTGGTGTAACAACATAGAAAAGGCTTTTTTTCCAAGTGGGTATTGCCTTTCACCTCATCGCCCTTCTGAAGAGCTTTGGAAACTATATCTGCAGAGCATTTTACTGCTATAATAAGATGCTCTAATATATAACTCGAAGCAAAAGGAAGCCGCCCAAGATTCCCTCCCTCATTTTGTTTGCCCGTCCTCTGGCCTTCCCATTGGCCCCTTTCTGTCTGTCCTTTGGTCACAAGTTTCTTCACCTTGCCCACTTCCGAGATGGAAAAACACCCTTACGTGTGCTTAGGAAGAAGTGGGGTCAAGATGGAGACCACAGAATCCCAGTGCAGGTGCAGGCATTTCTATCAGAAAAGACCAGTACAGAGTGGGGGAAACCCCTGGTTGAATTCCCCCAGGGCCAGGAGGAAGGGTCAAGCAGCCTGGCAGGTCTCCTCAGGAGTGTGGTGAGGACATGAGAACGCCCCAAACAAGCCACAACACTGTCCACGGGAGATGCAACCATGCATTTGGAGGCAGGAAGAACTCTTTTGTCCTACATATTTAAGACAGTGCTACAAGAAGAAGAGTTGGGATTAGAACCCAAAACTCTCAAGTCTTCTTCTTGACCAAAGGATACATCTAAGCCCAACATGGAGACTGAAGAGATGGGAGAACACATTTTCAAATAATCAAAGGGGACGAGGCTGGGCATGACAGCACAGGCCTTTAACCCCCCCAGCACTTGGGAGGGAGAGAGGCAAGCAGATCTCCATGAGTTCAAGGCCAGCCTGATCTACGCAGTGAGTTCCAGAGTAGCTAGGGCAACACAGAGAAACTCTTTCAAAAAATCAAACACAGTGAATGAGAGAGAGAGAGAGCTGCCACCTGTTTGTCCCCTCTCAAAGCTCGAAGTGAAGCTTGTGATATGTCAAGTTGCCTGTCGAAGTGGATTTCTATTGTCTTTGCTTCTTTCTTGTTGATAATAATTGGCTCCTTCAGGTAAATGATGAACATTTTCATCCTATTATTTTCTAACAAAAAAAAAGATGTATTATATCAGGTGCATCAGTATGATGAAAGCTATTGTCAACTGTCCAGAATTGTCTGCAATGAGAAGATGAAGTCATATTAAATAGAAATGACTTCAAAATTTTTATCTACATATACACAAAACATGTGACTTAGAGTCTGATTATTTGATCTTGTTTAATTGGTAAAGAAATAAATGTCATTTTGAATGACACTATTCAATGTTCTTATGAGAGAATTTTTGTTATACAACGGGTATTTTAGTTTAAAAAATATTAAACAAAATTCTCTCTCTCTGAAATTCCACATAACCTTAAAATTCAGTTTTCAATATGCCAATATCCATTTCAGTAGACACTTCTTAAAGAGAAGAAATGGAAGCACCCGCCCATATGTCCGGGTCTCAGGCCAGCCCCTTCCTCGATCCTACTGGAAAATAAGCAATCAATTTCAAGACTGAAAATAACTTAAACCTAAAATTCAGTCTCCAGGAAAAAATAAAAAATATGACAAGTACAAACTAGGTAGAATTAGAGAACAGAAAAGTCATAAAAGGTCACGAAAGAGCAGGAAGCTCACAAAAGAGTAGGCAAACCCAAGAGCCTCCTGCCTACCACAGTCAAAAGAAAGGAGAGATTGACCAGCCTCCACCTGGCTAACAAGATGGCAGCCCACTTGAAACCAATGGCTCATACAAACCACCATGACCTGCTAGTGAAGCACCTACATCAGACTGTAAAGATGTAACACAGATAAGGACATACAATAGAAAAAAGTGAAATACAATAGCACAACCATTTTATATTAATTATGTGTTAATATCTTTCAAAGAGTCAGTTAAATTGCAAATTGAGACTAATCCACTATCTGATTTAATAAGGTTAGTAGAAAATTTTAAACTCTCCCTGATGGTCTGGTGCATAGGATTTGGCATTCTGGTCTCCTCGGGATGGGTTCAGTTCCCACTCAGGGAAGCCTCTTTTCTGAGCCTGGAAAGATGGCTCAGGGATGAAAAGCTCACTCTATTCTTCCAAAGGACCCTAGTTCAGTTCCCCGGCACCCACATCAGGTGGCTCACAAACACTTCTAACCTCTAACTCCATCTCCAAAAGATCTGACAAAGGGCACCCGTATACATGCACGTGTTCCTGGACACAGACAGACAGAACCATATAAATAAAATAAGAAATCTTTTTTTTTTTTTTTTTTTTTGGTTTTTCGAGGCAGGGTTTCTCTGTGGTTTTGGAGCCTGTCCTGGAACTCGCTCTGTAGACCAGGCTGGTCTCGAACTCACAGAGATCCGCCTGCCTCTGCCTCCCGAGTGCTGGGATTAAAGGCGTGCGCCACCACCGCCCGGCAAGAAATCTTTTAAAAATAAAGAATTAGGAAAGAAGATGCCAAATAAGAATGGGATCAAAATTTGCTCTGGAAACTTCGAGGGAAGACGTTTACAGCATCATCTTACCTGTTACGCTGAACCTAAGCACTGCTTCCTTTGGAAGGTGTACTGGCTCCCACAAAACACTCTTGAGAAAAAGACAGAGTAAAAATCATGACTGCATCATAGTATTTATACGAAGAATTCCTCACCACTTAGGGCTCCTGGGGAATGAATGAGTCCCTTACCTCTTCATTATCTATATAAAAAGTCACACTCCGGCTTCCTAGATTGAAATCAATCCAAAATTCCTCTAGTTTTTCATCTGCTGGTTTTCTCAACTGTGAGAGAATTTCAGAAGTTACACAGGAATCTCATGTCAAAGGGTGCAATTTAAATTCGGAACATGCAGTTCCTATTATAAGAACCCTCTGCAAATCAGAAAGCGGGTCTGTCTCACACTCCATTCCTGGGAAGCTCTATTGTCCTCAATATTTCATAGATACTTAAATGTGTCACACAGCTCTACCCACACTATTTTTTTTTCTTGGTGAATTCATGGAGGTGGGGGGGATCTGTTTTGTGCTAAAACGGTAGTTTAGAGAGATGGAAAGTTCTAGCAAAAAAGATACTGTGAGCAATAACTGACAATTTGGTGCCCAGCTGACCATCAGAGACCAGCTAACACTCGAGCTCAAAATGCTTTTATTTTTATTATCACAAAATAAATACATAGAATAAAAATCGAGGATTCAAGCAATGTGGTGTTCTAGAAAGAGTAGATGTTCCCGACTCCCACAGGCATCTGTCCAGAGGCTCCACTAGCAATGCCTCTAATCCCCCACACACACCCAGATGCTTTCTAGACAATATAAATGGCCCTTTAAAGTACTAGCAATGGGTCTGACCTAACCATGAAAACCTAATAGTGTTTCATTCACACTGCCCTTAAGACTCTTTGGAGAAAAAGAGGTAGGAAGACAGGCAGACAGGCAGGCAGGCAGGCAGGCAGGCAGGCAGACAGACAGGCCTACCTCCTGCTCATCAGCAAAAGCCGCCAAGCATGGGAATGAGTAGACCCTGCAAAACATCTCACAATTAAAACTCAAAATGAACTGCAGATGACTTATAATAAGTTTTCGCAACTATGAAATATTGTCTACACAGGACACCAGAGGGCTGTAACTCTGCAAGCAGAGAGCCACTCTGAGGAGATTTCATCTCTCCAGCAGGCAGTTTATAAATCAGGGTTATGAGCTGGGTGGTGGTGGCGCACGCCTTTAATCCCAGCACTGGGAGGCAGAGGCAGGCGGATCTCTGTGAGTTCAAGGCCAGCCTGGTCTATAAGAGCTAGTTTCCAGGACAGTCTCCAAAGCTACACTGAGAAACCCTGTCTCCAAAAACAAAAACAAGTCAGGGTTATTAGCATTCGTTTCAGAAAAATCTTACTTGGTCCAAATTCTAAAGAACAAAGTAAACTTAGCAAATATTGTTTCAAAGACTTACCTGTCTGTGATATGATATCCTCAAGCACCTTTAGTCTTTTCAAAATTATTCTTCAAAAAATCCAGGAACTCTTAGGACTGGAGAGATGGCTCAATGGTTGAGAGCACTTGCTGCTCTTACAGAGGACCTGGGCTCAGTTCCCAACACCCACACTGTGGCTCACAACTGTCTATAACTCCAATTCCAGGAGATTTGATGCCCTCCAGGCACACATCTCCTATACATACACAGAAGTAAAATGCTCATGCACATAAAGTAAACAAATTGGAGAAAAAAGTTAACAAGAAAACCCCATCCACTTCAGCCTCCTGTGTGCTAGGATTATAATGTGAACCACGACACCAGGCTCTTCCTAAATTTCTAACCAATTAAGCACTTAATTCTATCAGTAAAATGTTGATCTTATATGCTCTTAAAATTAAAAAGATCCCAGACATTTTTTTTAAAAAAAAATCAGTATTGGATTGCAGCTAGCCAATAAGATAACCCCAAGATACATGTTACCTTCTCTCATCTCCGAGTCGGTTGTTCAGGAAATTGAGAAACTGGCGACAGTCCTAAAATAAGCAATACAAGCCTTTAATTCAAAAACACACTATCTTGACTACTTTCCTAAGCAACCCTAAATCTTCACAAAAAATCGCTTACATTAGCAATGCTTTGTGCTCAAGGAGACAGCTGTAGGCACGCTTCCTTGCACCCCCAGCATTGCCTGTTCAGATGAAGAATACCCAGGGCTCCAAAGTCAAGGACATGATAGACTCATTTGGGCAAAAGAAAATGAGCAAGAAAAATAGATCTCCTTTTTGAATTCGAGTCCAGGATTTGACTAGCTGATCTAGCACACGCTTTCCTAATACCTGCCTAGCATAAGCCATATTAACTTTGGGTGTATTCATGTGTGCATAGTTCCAGTGCTTCTCCTGTGTAGGTTCATCTATGCCATATACTCTAAGAACTACCTCTAGGATTCTCCTAAGCAACAGTCACCAAGGCACTGAATACATTGCCCTGGCATTCTAAGGACAACTAGACACGGGTCCAGATTGATCTTCATTTTTGTTTCCAGAGACTGGCTGTTTGTAGTGGACTGTTTCTCACACTTCAGAGCTATATTTGGCCCTAAATAGACATGAGCAGCATAAGGCTTTCTTCTAAAACCCATTTGATAGAGAAGCTGATGGGCTGCGAGGTAGTTGGAGAGATGGTTTTGAAAGCAAGATAATTACTCTATTTTCACCATTTGCAGAGGCAGATAAGGGGGCATCTGCTTGGCCACATCATCCCTGGCACTCTCGATTCCTCTCGGTGAATTCTGCTTGCACAGGCTAGTTTTATATTAAGTTGATACAAGCTGAAGTCATCTTAGACAAGGGACTCCTCTGTTGAGAAATTGCTTCCATAAGACCCATAAAATTTTCAGTTCATCTCCTGGCTCAGTTTCCTCTGAAGAAATCCTATATTTATCTTCCCACATGTCTCCCGAATATTTTAGAGGCAAATCTGCAGGGCATTTTCTTATTAAGTGATTGATGTGGAATGACCCAGGCCACTTTTTGATGATGGTACCACCTCTGGGCTAGTGGTACTAGGTGCTATAAAAAGGTTAACTGAGCAAGCCTTAAGGAGCAAGCCATAAGCAACACCCACCCATGGCCTCTGCATCAGCTTCTGCCTCCAGATTCCTGCCTAGTTTGAGTTCCTGCCTTGGCTCCCCTCAATGAGGCAGGTGGTCCAGCGCCATCTTCTGGCTTCCAACAGCACTTGCCCTCACACACATACTCCTTCACACTTAAATGCACACAAGGATTTTCTTTTCATCCTTAAGAAAATTAAATCTTCCCCTAAGCATAAAACTCAGGAAAGTGCTGAAGAGGATCCTCACTACAGACAGAGACTCTTAGGACCAGAATTCTCACCGTCTCAAAATCCTGGTTCTTAATTTCTTTGAAAGCTTCAGCCAGGACTGCATCATCAAACCACTGAAGAGCAAGCTCATTCCTCGGTGTTCTGAAGGTCATTCTACACAATGCCTCAGATAGAGCAACCTGCTGGTTATAATCTAGAGAGTCAAAACACAGTAGACAGAAAATAAGTCACTTGGTCTAATGCATTCAGTGAAGTGCATTCTGAGTCATTATGACCATCCAAAGTATACTCAAGGATGGCTAGGGGGAAATATGAATAGGTTTCATATGGAGAACATCTTTAAAATACTATTTCTAAGCGCTGGGAATATTGTTCAGTGGTAGAATGGTTGCTTGTATAGTATGTACAAGGTGCTGAGCTCAATCCCTAATAATGTGAATATATATTTAGGTTTTATATTTAAGGCATGTTAAAATATCAAGTCAGATCAAATAGCCTTAAAATAGTTCTATAGCAAAAATAATCTCATCAAAGTTATAGTATTCTACTGCAGTAAGACTACATACTCAAATAATTCTTTTTTTTAAGGTCCTGCTGTAGCTCAGGACGGATTCAAATTCGCTATGCAGTCAAAGATAATCATGAACTCCTGATTCTCCCGCCCCAAACCTCCCAGACATTTGAGTACAGACATGCCACCACACTGGCTTATGGGGAGTTAGGGCTCAAACCCAGAGCTTTGTGCATGTAGGCAAGCACTCTAGCAGCTAAGCTGCATCCATAGCCCCATCCTTGAATGACATAAAGGTGAAAAGAGGGATGTAATCAGATGGACTGATGTGCTGAGAGTCACACACTGTCTTTAAATCTATAAAACAATCATGTAACTCTTATGCAGATAAAAATTATGTTTGAAAATAGAAATAACTTTTGAGTCAAAGGAAGAGGGGACATGGGCATGGAGGGCTTTCTCTGTGACTCTGATGGCTTTTACTTGAAAGAATTTTCACTGACGCCCATGTAGTGAGATGTTAAAATGTGACAGACTGACCAGGAGGTGTCCATTAATTATCATGATTTCCCAGCAGGCCAGAATCTCTCAGAAGTAAACACAAAACCTTAATTTCCTATCTTCAGATGGAATTTAATCCTCATACATCCACTAGTGTCCAATAGTCTAGGCATTTCAATTTTTAAACACTTCTTACCTCCCACGGTCAAGATTGTCCTTGCCAATTCTTTCCTGAAACATTTACATAAACCACATTTTACTAAGATGAACATCAAGAGGTAAAGCCTTACCTTAACTAAAACCAAGATATATATTTTTGAATTCAGTATCAGAATTTTCACAATGTGCATATAAATACCTTTCAATGAGAATTTTCTTTAAGTTTATATATTGGTGACAAATACGCACTTTTAAAGTTTTTTAAAATAATTATTTTTATTTTATTTTAAAAGCATTGGTTCCCTGTATGCATGTCTATGTGATGGTGTTGGATACCATTGAACTGGAGTTACAGACAGTTGTGAGCCCCTTTGTGGGTGGTGGAAACTGAACCCGGGTCCTCTGGAAGAAGAGTCAGAGTTCTAACCACTGAGCTATCTCTCCAATCCCCTGATATGCATTTTCAAAGAAGCTAGAAGTTACTGTATTTTTGAGATTCCATTTTCTCTTTCATGAAGTAAATTTAGCTTTGTAAAATCTGAGAGTCCATTGTATGATCTGCTTCTAAAATTTGATGTTTCTTAGGGGTTTTTTGGAATTGGGGTAGGAAGGTTTTTTCCCCCCACAACAGGGGCCTAACCTTGAACTCAGAGCAATCCCCTTGCCTCAGCCTCTACAGGCATGAGCCACTTCTAGTTGTTCCCTTTCACCAATCAGCAGCCCACGGGAGTACTCATCATACAGACAGCTTAAACTTGATGGGGCTTAGACCTTTGGTCCTGTGCTTCTTCTATGACAAAGTTGATGCAATACTCAACTGACTAACTTAATTTTGAAACATAATGAAAGTAAGCAAATACATTTTACATTGCTGTTACCCTGTAATCTTAGATTCTCCTCCAGAGTGCTAGTGTGTATCCATCCACTCTAGTGTGTCCACCAAACACTAAAACACACGGTTTTCCTTAATATGTGACACTCTTTGTGTATGGCTGGAGCAGGCTGGGTGGTACTGAGGCTCAGTCTAAGGCTTTGTGAATGCTAAGTAGGTGCATCATTCAGCTGCATTCACAGCCCTTGGTGCTTTGAGACCATTTTACTGTTTAAGCCCAAGCCAGCCTTACCCTGATGATCCTGTCTCGGTCTGAGTGACTGGGATGTCATGGGTACACCACCACACTTGACAAAATACTCATTTTAAAGAATAAAGATATCTTGTGAGGTTGGGAGAAAGCTTAAGTAGTGAAGGCCCTCACAAGTGTAGGGCCCAGAGTTCTAGCTACAGAAGCCACATAAAAACAAAAACAGACATTCACGTTCTCCTCTAGGGTCTAGCCTGGTAAGTAGACCTCACCACCCCATAGTTTTCCTGAATTCGCCCTACCTAGTTAGGGTCCCACAGCTAGTGATGCGACCTAGTCTGGCCATCCTTTTCAAGTTTGAACAGCAATCAAACTCTAGGCTTCTATGGGGTCTGACACTCCCAGCTCTTCATAGTCCTACCCCCTCTAACATGCAGCCAACTGAGAGCACCCACTAGGACCTGCCTTATCTATATCCGCCCATGCAGGACCCTTTGCACTGACTCTACCACCTTACTCTATACCCAAACATCTCATGTCCTCTTCCATGTTCTAGCCTGGTGGGTACCCCGACCTCCTTATCCATGCCTTTTTCACAAGGCACCAGAGTTAGCATAGGTCCCACAACCCACTAGCCTAGGGGCCTTGCCTGCCTTCCTTACAAAAGAGCTACAGACTTGGGCCAGTGGCCTACCTATGAATCCATCAAACCACAGAGTTCTCCAATGTCATATGTAACTTTTCCACTCAAGACATCTACCCCATATTCCTGTCTAGGCTCAAAACAAATCTTTACAAATTAAAAACAATTGAAATCACTTTCTGTATCCTGTGTCTCAACACAATACAATAAAAATTAAAATTGATAGCAAAAAAAATGCTAGTAAATACACAACCTTATGGAGATCTGCCAACTTATTACTAAACAATGAATGGGTGAAAGAAGAAGTCAAGAAGAAAAGAACTTCCTGGAACTAAATGAAAACACAACACAGTGAAACCTCGGGAACACCTTGAAAGATATAATGAGGAAAACATTATATCTCTAAGTGCCTACATTAAAATATTAGAAAAAAACACTAATAAGTGACTTAATTATGCAACTTGAAAAGTAGGGGGACAAGAACAAATCTAAATTTAGTCTACAGTAATAATAAAAATCAGAGCAGAAATCAATAAAATAGAAACAAAGACAATAATAAAAAAAATAATCAACAAATCTAAGAGCTGGTTCTTGGAGAAGATAAACAAGATTGACAGACCCTTGGTCCAACTACCAAAAGAGAACTCTATTCACAGAATCAGAAATGAACAAAGAGACACCAAAGAAATTTATAGTATTATAGGGGAATGTTTTTAAAATTTACTTTGTTAAGCTGAAAAAAAAATCTAAAAGAAACAAACGTTTTTCTAGATTCAGCCAAACCATCAATATTAAACCAAGAATGAATTAATAATCTAAACAGATCCATAACATATGAGGAGTTTGAAACAGCAATAAAAAGCCTTCCAGAAAAAAAAGTCCATGGCTACATGAACTCACAGCAGAATTATAAAGACATTCAAAGAAAATCTATAACCAGTCCTTTTTAACTATTTGAGACAATTGAAACAGAAGAACATACAGACTCCTTCTACAAAGTCAGTATCTCTCTAATACCAAAGTAAAGTAGACACACACACAAGGGAAACTATAGGCCAACATTCCTAATGAAGATAGATTCAAAAATAACCAATAAAATACTTGCAGTGAGGATACAGACATACATCAAAAAGAGTATACACCGTGAACAAGTTCTATCGTTGAACTGCATCGATGGTTCAACATAATCAAGTCAATAAATGTAATAACCCACACAAATGAAGCTAGAGACAAAAATCACATGATTGTATCAATAGATAACACAAAGAGCCTTTGACAAAATTCAACATGCCTTCGTGATGAAAGTCCTAGGGAACATAGGGCTAGAAGAAACATACCTAAACATAATATGAGAAACCTACAGCCAGCATTATCCTAAATGAAGGAAAGGTCAAAACAATCCAACCGAAGTCAGGAACAAGAGGGATGCCTGCTAGCCCCACTCCTTTTCAACTAGTCAAAGTACTAGTTAAAGCAACAAGGCAAGAGAAGGAAATTGAAGGGGTTACAAATAGAGAAAGAAGTCAAACTATCCCTATTTGCAGATGGCAATGAGAGATTCCAAATGCTCTATCCCAAAGCTTTTAGAGATGATATGAAAATTCAGAAATATAGCAAAATACAGGACCAATTTGCAGATATCAATAGCTTTTCTATATGCCAACAATAAACATACAGGAAGGAGATCGTGAGCACACTCCCGTTCACAATAGCCTCAAAGAAAATATCTAGAAATAAACTGAGCCAAGGAAGTGAAGGACCTCTCCAGTAAAACTGTAGACCTCTTGAGGAAGGAAATAAAGAGACTAGAAAATGGGAGGCTATCCCATGCTCAAGGATTGGTAGAATTAACAATGTGGAAATGACCATTCTACCAAGATCTATTTACATATCCAATGGAATCCCAATCAAAATCCTTATTTCCTTCGTCACAGAAATAGGGAAAAAAAACTATCATAAAATAAAAACATAAAAGATCCCAGGTAGCCAAAACAAGTACAAAGGACCCTGCTAGAAGGATTACAATTTCAGATTTTAAGCTATGCTACAGAAATAAAGGAATAAAAGCAACATGATGCTAGAACAGAAAGAGCCAAGTAGACCAATGGAACAAAATAGAAGCCCCAACACTAGTAATTCACCTTTCACTTTAGACAATACTTAACAAAGATGCTAAAAAACGTAAGTCAGAAAAAAGGGAATCGTTTTCAATGAATGGTGCTGGGAAAACTGGATGTCTGTATGAAGAAGAATGAAATTAGCCCTGCATTTATCATCTTGCACAGAAACTAACCCCAAAGGGATCAAAGACCTAAATGTGAAACACTGAACCTGCTAAAAGGAAACATAGGTAGAACCCTCCGTGATTCAGGTGTGAGAGTCCCGTTCAGGAAGTCCTTTCTATCTATGCATGAGTTAAGACTAACAATAGACAAGTGGGGCTTCGTGAAACTGAGAAGCTTCTGCACAGCTTATCAAACAGTCATCCAGGCAAAGAAAAAGTCCACAGACTGGAAGAGAGGTTAAAATCCAAAATACACAAAGAACAAACAAAAATCAAACAAAAAGTAAAAATAAATAAATGGATAACCCGTTCAAACAATGAGACCTGAATTCTCAAAAAAAAAAAAAAGAATGGCTAAGAAATACCTTGAAACATGTCCATCATCTATAACAATTAGGAAAACGCAAATCAAAATGATTTTAAGATTTCATCTTACACAGTCTGAATGCTAAAGGTCAGTAGCAGAGCTGACAACAAAGGGTGGAGGGGTGTGGTAAAAACTGAACTCTCACTCACTGTGGGCAAGCTTGCTAACTCGTGCAGCCAACATGGAAATCAGCGTGGAGAAACCCAAAAGCTTAAACTAGATCGACCGTATGACCCAGCTATACCACTCTGGCATAGGCCCAAAGGACTCAATATTGTTCTTCACAGATATTTGGTCAGCCATGTTCATAGCTGCTCTAGTCACAATAGCAAGGAAATGGAAGCAACCTAAATGCCCCACAACCAAAGAAAGATAGGAAAAATGTGGTATACTATTCGATGGCAGGTAAAAATGAAATCATGAACTTTGCAGGCAAACCAGTGGAATTATGAGAGATCACATGAGGTAACCCAGAAAGACAAACACTCAATGGCCTCTTCTATTGGAAGCTCCTTGTTCCTCACACTGCCTGTAGTAACTACAGAAACCAGGAAGGAAAATGGAACAATTACCAGGGTAGGGGATTTGTGGAGCAATAGAGGGGATTGGCAGAGCACAAGTGAGCTGATAAAGAAAATATGGTATAGGAATAGGAAATAAGGGGAAGAGGGAAATACAGGCGAAGGGAGGAGAAAGGGGAGGAGCGGTCTAATAGAGGAAAGAGGGCTCCTTAGGGAAGGAAGCAAAATACAGGAGAAGAGGGAGGTGGGTAAAATAATAATATGGGTTCCTGAAAAAGCCACAAGAATTATTCTATTAATTATTAATCCAAAAACCTTGTAATACCAGGTCTGGGGAGGAGAAGAGTTTCGGGGGCTCAGCCAGCAGCCAGCCAGCCTAGATTATTTAAGAAATACCAGGGTCAGTGAGCTCCACACACACATGTATATACCTATACACGCACACATACACACACGCACACACTCACATACATACACACACGCACATACACACACGCACACACTCACACACACGCACACACTCACACACGCCCCTTGACATCCTACCCTAAGTCAACAAAGGAGTTCACAGTTATGTAACCAGCTGAGAGGACATTTTGGTCCACAGATTCATTGCCAAAGGCAAAACAACAAAAAAAGAAAACCTGCACGGTTAAGAGCAGAGCCTGGTCTGTCCCTTGGTCTTCAGTCCCTTCCAGCCCGATAATGGGTGAGTTCACAAGGCACGCGCTGAAGGAAGGAATGGCATAGGTGGGCGTGCAGAGGATAAAGAGCAGTACAGAGATTTGGGGTTCCCACCACCACCTGAGTGTGAGGTCACTTACATAACACTGCACGTGCCTTCTGCTGAAGAGAGCTTTCTTCTCTCTTCCCGGGGTGCAGCGTCCAAAATGCAGTTCAGGGTACTCAGCGCCTGTTCAGAATCGGAAGGACGATTCATGCACGGTAAAGAAACAAAATGAAAAGTCACACGGGCCTTCTCTGAGTTTCCAGGGCACTGTTAACTCTCCGTTGAGTGACGACTCACCTCCTGATGAATGGAGAGCTCCACGGTGCAGTCTGCCACCAGCCGTCCTAAACTAAGTAGGAAGGAATCCAGCATCTGGATTGTCCCTGAAAGCGCAATTGTGAAAGCAACAAATGGATGCTGGAAGGAGTCGGAGCCGACTCCTATGCAGCAGGAAGAAGTACAAACTGGGAGCAGTATCCAATGCAGGAATGACAGTCTAGGCAAGGGACAGGTTACAGTCAGGCAGCTACAGTCACCGTACAGTCAGCTACAGTCACGGTAGCCCCCAGGTTACAAGACAATTGCTTACATAATACCCACAAAGGACTGTAACAGCAGCCCGAGCTGCTGTGTGGGTAGCATCACTGTCAGCGCTGGAACCTGGACTAAGCCACTTTCTGTCCACAATGGACAATGTTCTAAGAGCCAGCATGTGGGTTGTGCTGTTTACATGGTTTATATAAATTTGTGTTATATAATAGTTCAAATATTAGACTTAATATACAAATTAAAATGCCATAAGGTCTATAACTCTGAAGCAGAAACTTTTAAATAAGTTGGTCTTCATTCATATAGAAATTTCCACAGCTATTTATATATCAGGAAAAAAAAACAGAATGAGAAATACTATTTTGTATATAACTAAAAGAGCAACTTTTACAGTTTGGGATTTATATTAAGGTAGTAAGTGGAAATAATAGTGAACACAACAAAAAAAATTAATGCCCAGGTCAGAGTATAATTTTGGTAGGTTCAGTTGTATCATCTCAATATGTAAGTTATTTATCACAAAGTATATACCATTTACCATATATTCATAAATTGTAGGAGATAAAACAGGGAAGTATAAAAATGCTGTCTTCAGTTCAAACAGGCCATACTAGCATGAGTAGATAAACTGAGACAAGCAGACGCTCAGTCAGGCCCTGTGCCCGCCAGACTAGAGTCAAAGGTTCTAACAAAGCCCGACTGGCCAGCAACACTCTGTCCCTGTCTGTACGTATCCTACTAACTAGCAAAAATGCCAAGGGTCGTGCTTTCATTTTGAGAGGAGCTAGAGAAAATGTATCACAATTCTAATTAGTCTTATTAAATACAAACCCAGAGTCAGATATTAGGGCAGGAAAGCTGGCAGATCAGAGCAGCAGAGCAGCCAGCCACTAGAGTTCTTAAATAGGCAAGATCCTGGCTCTACAAATCTGCAAACCAAATGCAACGAACTCCTGTCTCCTCCTGCCTTATGTTCCTCTCTCCACCCAGTCATATCTCTTCCTGTCTCCACCTCCTTAGTGCTGGGATTAAAGATATGCGACTTCCAAATACTGGGATTAAAGGTGTGAGCCACCACTGCCTGGTTCCCAGCATCCATGGCAGTTTTGTGTTGCTCAAACCACCTATAACTCTAGCTTCAGGGAAATCTGTCACCTTTGGCCTCTGTAGGAGCCCACACTTACATAGAGATATATTCATTCATTTACACACACACACACATACACGCGCACACATAGTATTTAAGTTTTCAAAAATAACGAAGCTAGGCCTGGCAACATAGCCCTAAATTCCCAGTTCCTCAGAGAGATGAGGTGAGAAGATACAAGTTTGAGGCTGGCCTGAGAGACAGCTACGGTTCAAGGTCAGCCTGGGTAGGTGGTGGGTCTCAGTGGTAGGGACACAGCCAGTGCAGAAGTCACATGGGAAGCAGAGAGGACTAAAGCAAAAGGCAACAGGCCAACTCTTTCTAACAACTAATTACAATGAAGAGGTTAGTTCCCATTCTCATGCGTTCTAGTCCAGCCCCACACCTCAAACCCCTTCTCAGAGCTCCGCCACAGTGCTCTACTTCTCATTAGGCTCGACGGGACCAGGTCTCTAGCATGTGAACCTAGGCAGAAACCAGATCCAAACCAGAGCTAAACTCCTGCTGCTTTGAAGACAGAGCGGCCTTCCATCACCAGGATAGAGGAAAAGTAACACTGCAGTGACAAGAACCACTAAGCAAAATACATTGCAGAAAACTGAGACACGTTCTACAACAGAACACCTTCCAGCATCGTAGCGGGACTGTGTCAAGTGGTTGCTCAATCCAGATGTGTTTAAATTTCACCCTTGCTGTCACTTAAACCACCAGTGCCAAAATATTTCTTGATGAAAGCCAGCCAATTAGTAACTGCTCATATACGTACCTTTCCTGCTGTGCCTGGAAATGATCTGATAAAAGGAAGGAAAAGTACAGCTCGTTATTCCAAAGCACACACATTCCTACACAAATGCATGGATACTAACTGACGGAGACTGAACACAGAGACACAAGGAAACCATCCATTAGAAGGCTGATAGAATTGGTTACTTCATTAAAATGAGCATATTCCCTACATTCAAACAAATAACATATTTTAATATATAAAATAAATGAATTCTCAGTTTCCTATGTCATTGGTTGAATATTTTAATGTCTGTTACTCTTTCACACAATGACTTAGTCATAAATGTGGCAGTTTTTTTTATCCACATCTTATAAAAAGCCAACTTCTCAAAAGATTTCTTTTTTAAATCCAAACTTAAAACAGAAGGAAGTTTTACAATCACTTTTATTCCTGCCCCTCACTGTTGGCATCACCCCTCGAAGCGCTTCTGTCCTTACCAGTGCAGTGTCGAGGAAGTCTTCCAACGCCTTCGTCAGCAGTGCATCTGAGGCCGTGTCTTTTGTCGTCAGAAATCCTGTTACCGTTTCAAACCAGGAAACCATGTGCACAGAAGAGAGGCTGATG
This sequence comes from Microtus pennsylvanicus, assembly GCF_037038515.1. Lineage (NCBI taxonomy): Eukaryota > Metazoa > Chordata > Mammalia > Rodentia > Cricetidae > Microtus > Microtus pennsylvanicus. Next base: position 90,904,651 of record NC_134582.1, read on the forward strand.
GAACCACATGGTCCAAGTGAGTACCACCTCCTCCCCAAGATTTACAGGATAATCTCCTGCTATAGGAAAAGCAGCCTGAAAACTTTTTCTCTCACATAAGGTAGGCTTCCCATCCACCAAGAGCAAGTCAGAAAGGATGCATGTGGTCCAGACTATAAGGAAGGTCACACACAGCAGTAAGAATGGGACACTTGAATGAAGAGCAAGATGTGTTGAGATCAACAGAAAGTTTTTGATGAACTTTGTTTATTATATTCAGGAAGTCTACTCAAATAGTTAGAGGCTAGCCACTGCTCACCTCATCTTCCCCAAGTCTCCAAAATGATCCCTATCATGTCATTACCAGCTGAGCTGAGCATACAAAGAGCCCAGCACTTGGGAGGCTGAGGCAGGAAGACCGCTATAAGTTTGAGGCTAACCTGGGGCTATAAGCAAGCATCTCTCCCATAAAAATCTGTAGATCTAGATATATAGACAGCTGTGGAGATGGCTCAGCAATTAGAAGAACAATTACTCTTGCAGACGACTGGAGTTTCCAACACCCATATCCGGCAGTTCAAAACCACCTATGAACTCTAGCTCCAGAGTTTTGGTACCTCTGAATACCACAGGTACCTGCACACAGACACAATTTTGAAACCAAAGAGGAGCTTGAGAAATAACTTAGTTGTGTCATGCAGAAAGCCTTTCATTTTATATTTTATACCCAGCTCAGGAGCTGGAGGCAGGGAGAGCAGAAGTTCAAGTTCATCCTCATAGTAAGTTTGAGACCAGCCTGATTTAAGCCAACCCTGTTCCCTCTCCCCTAGCACAATGCTATCACCACATAGGCTTGTCAAGAATAGCAAGCCATGCCGGGCGGTGGTGGTGCACACCTTTAATCCCAGCACTCGGGAGGCAGAGGCAGGTGGATCTCTGTGAGTTCGAGACCAGCCTGGTCTACAGAGCGAGTTCCAGGACAGGCTTCCAAGCTACAGAGAAACCCTGTCTCGAAAAACAAAACAAAAAAAAGAATAGCAAGCCATTTATTACACAACTGCGTTATTCTATATGTCCTCAAATGCTCTGCCTTGGGGGCATGAGGTCTTGGGGGCATGAGGTCTTGGCTCAATAGTAGAGCTTTTACCTAGCTTATGCAGAGTCTGGGTTCAAGCCCCAGAACTTCAGATACAAGGATAACTGAAATGTTCCACACAATTTGAATGCATGGGACAGAAGCAACAAGGATGGGCTCTATTTTTTTTCTTCCAATTTGATTTCAAAGGAAGAAAACATAGCAAACTATCTAATTAAATTTGTACTAGCTTCTCATTTTGGGTTTGTTTTGTTTGTCTGAGAAAAGGTTTCTCTGTGTAACTCTGCCTGTCCTGAACTCACTCTGTAGACCAGGCTGGCCTTGAACTCAAAGTTCCTCCTCCTTCTGCCCCCAAGTGCTGGGATTAAAATCATGCGTCACCATGACCCCAGCATACTACTTTTTCTTTTACTCACCCCACCCCCACCCAGAGCCTGGCACACCTTAGGCAGGTGCTCCCTCCCACTCTCGGGCAGCACCCCCAGTTCCTCACACTGATTCTCTAAATTGTCCCAGGTCTCCTAACTGTGACGTGCACTTATCTTTGGGACCAGCCCTTGCTGAATTAACAAGGATTCCTTTTGGCCCCCGTCGTCTTTAAGGAATCTCTGGATACATTTCAGCAGCAGGGAACAATTCTGGAACTCCTTTTTATCCAGTTCCTGGGCATCAGAACACAGCGACTTCAAATCAGAATGCTTCCTGGTGTGCATGCATTGGGGTTTCAGTCCCCAGACAAACCAAAGCACTTGCCTCATTTATCGATCTGTCGAGATGGTGCAGGAAGAGGTGGTTATATTTTTGAGGCACATAGCTCTCTTTCTGCTGCAGATAGTCTTCTATTATGTGAAACCCTTTGCCATGGAGCGCATCAGTAACGAGAGACTGGAGCTGGGAAAGAGATGGTTTGTGGATTACTAGTTTTCCAAAGCACATTGGCTTTATATCGATAGTTCAAAAATAATGGTGTACTCAACAAAAGTTCTCTGAGAGTTGGGGGTGTAGCTCAGTGGTAGAGCTTTCTCCCAGCACAGGCAGGGACCTGGGTTCAAGGTGCAGCACCACCAAAGAAATGAATCATTTTAATTTTGCAGCTGGGGATATGGTCTAGTGGTGGAACCCTTATCTAGCGTGGGAAAGACCCTCTGTTGGCAACACTATCACTGCAAATAATGGTTCTAATTCGCTGTGAAACAACAGAGCAAAAATACAAAAAAAGACATCAGTCTTGACTTACAAAACAGCAAAATGTCTGTTGACAATCACTCAATAAGATGTCAGTTTTCATTAGCTTTAGACAAAAGGTCTAGAGGTGGTAACTACAAAATAGCAAAATAGTCTACTGATAGTCACTTATCAAAATGTCAGAGCCTTCGTTAGCATCAGACAAAATTCTAGATGCAGGGCTGGAGGGCTCCTGCAGCAGTTGCAAATGCGGGGCTGGGGGGACTCCTGCAGCAGCTACAGACGCAGGGCTGGGGGGACTCCTGCAGCAGCTACAGACGCAGGGCTGGGGGGACTCCTGAAGCAGCTACAGACGCAGGGCTGGTGGGGCTCCTGCAGCAGCTGCAGGTGCGGGGCTGGAGGGCTCCTGCAGCAGCTGCAGGTGCGGGGCTGGGGGACTTCTGCAGCTACTGCAGGTGCGGGGCTGGGGGGACTCCTGCAGCAGCTACAGACGGGGGACTGGGGGGACTCCTGCAGCGGCTGCAGGTGTAGGGCTGGAGGGCTCCTGCAGCAGTTGCAGATGCGGGGCTGGGGGGACTCCTGCAGCGGCTGCAGGTGCAGGGCTGGGGCGACTCCTGCAGCAACTGCACCTCCTCTGGGTTTCTTAGAGCTCAGACTCCCTATGGACCCTGTTTAAGCTGAAGAACCATGAACTTGAGGAAAGCTGTGCTTTGATTACAGGAAAACAGGAGAAAGCACTCGGTAATGTTGCAGAGTCTAAACCAAAACATTCAAGTCTAGGCTCACCCACCAGGGGTCAGAAAAACAACAGAGGAAAGAAAAGGAAAACTAATATCTAGAATAAAGCAAGGTCTTCCTTGCCTCCGGTCTTTTCACACAGTTAGGATCCTTACCACTGTCTATTTAAGGAAGCTCACTTTCCTGCCCCAGAAGCAGGTTAAGAACCAACTTAAAAGCAGGGCTTTCAGGACCACCTTAAATGAAGCAGTTCAGATGCTTTCTTGCCCTACAACCCCTCTCCTATTAGGTTTCTAAGTTCCCTAATGATAGGCATGGAATTTGTTTTATTCAGAGCTGTCTACTTCTGCCTGGAATAGGTGCTAAACACAGAATAATTTACCTTAGGGTTCTGGAGGGATAATTCGAGTGAAATCCCACAGGCATGGTTATAACATCATACCACAATAGAGAAAGCCAAGGTTTCTCTGCTCCAGGCTAAATGAACAATAAATAGTGCTGAGGAGCCCCCAGAACTCCCAACTATAACACATATAGAACAGAAAATAAGCTTTATCGTTACCCAGAAAGCACCTTGGGTCTTGCCATTTCCAGTGTCCTCCTTAACAGACTGCAGAGGGTTTTCATTTTTCTGTGTGCAATAAAAAGTTAGTCTTAAAAAAAATAAAAGTCAAAAACACATTTCAAGTTCTAAAAATAAACATAAGAAAATTTTATGTTTCCTTTTTTGAACAGAGTTTGTTCTTTGTACATAATACTAGTCATAGGTTTAAATAAGATAGTGTTTTTTTAATGTTATCTCCTTTGACATGGTCTATGTAAACAAAGCACCATCTCATGAGAAAAAAAACTTGAATAAATGTCCATAAAGGATAAACATAAACTTTATAGAGAGCACCATAAATTAGAAAGGGGCTATAAGTTAAAAAATTCATGTTTAAATTCAAATCCACATTCAAAATTCATATTACAAGTCATAATAAGGAATTAGATTCAAAATGTCGTTATAGTTACGACATAAAGTTTAACATTCGGACTTATATAGTGAAATTTCAAGGTTCAAACAGCCACAGCACACAGAAGAGGTCTCCAAGCATGAAGTGGGCTGGTACATTTTCATCAAGGGGTGTTGCCTGGTCAATGGTTCTGCTTTTACACACAGCCCCCAGACTCTTTGTTTGCCCCTGACAATTTCATGGAAAAGTACAGGGCACACAAGATAAATCTCTGCTAAACCCTGGAGTTGGCTACGGTGGTACCACCTGTAATCCTAGCACTTGGGGGTGGATGTTGATCAAGAGTTCAAAATTATCTTCAGCTACACGGAAAATTTACAACAGCTGGGCAAATGATACCCTGTCTCACACAAGACAAAAGAAAAATCTACTTTAGAATAACACTTATTTTATCCCTAATGAATGTCAAGTGTATTTTGCAGCTTTGTCACCATCGTTATGTATAAATAGGAGAAATCAAAGTCCCGTGTCCATCTAGAAGACTGAAGTTTTTCACAGTCAATGGCAGGAAATTGAGAGCTGAAAAGCGGGCGCTCAAGGGAAATTAAGACCCTATCTGTTGCCAGGACTGTCCTTTTCTTGCTGGTGGCTGGGTTACCGGGTCCGGGAAAGAGATAAAGAAGGTCTGTAGAAGCGAAAAGCGCTCCATAGTTCTCGCAAAAGAGCTGCGTGGTTCCAGTCCTCCATTCTCCCTCCGCAGTGGCTTTTTGAGCCCGGAATCAGGATCCCTGTTGTTTCCCCCTCTTCCTGAACGCTGTCAGTCAGCGACAAGCAAACCCAAGAGGTTGTTGCGCCCCAGGGTTCTCTGGTACGCGCCACCTTCCCCCCGGACTTATCTGAACCGCCAAACGAAAAGTGCTGGGCCTCTGCGCCCGTGGGAGCTGCCTGGCCCGCGAGCCAGGGAGCACAATGCTCCCTCAGCCTGGGACCCTGGAAGGGAGGCTGGGCTCCTCCCCAGATGTCACTCACCTCTGGCATCTCGAGGTTTCAGGCCACACTGCCTCCGGAGGGTCTGCTAGCCCAGCTGCACAGCACCGCTCCCGCCTCAGCTAGTCCGAGATCCCCACTGTGAGCAAAGCGAGAAATAGTCGCAGATGACTCTTGGAGCTCAGTCTGCTCCAGGAACTCCAATTTGATGAACCTGCTCCTGAACTCTACAAGCCTCCGGTGTCTGTGATCTTAGAAAGCACGTGTACCTAGAACAACAGGGTCAGGCTGCGGACTTGGGCGCACACCTGCGGAAGTTCTGAACTCGCACCCTGTGCCTAACGCCTTTGACGTTTACTTCTCTCTGGAATCTAACCAAGCTGTGGGGGCTTGGGTTTGATTTAGTTTCAGGGTCTCATTCTGCACTCTAGACTGATCCGGAGCTCCATCTGTACCCCCAAGCTACAGAAGACGTTTGCCTACATGAACAAAAAAACACATGTATCTATAATCCCTGTTTAAATCCCTGTATAAACTGTAACCGTGTCAGCTTATCTAACCAGTACTGAACAGATCAGCTCCCAGAAAATTGTGATATCAATACACTGCAGTTATTTTACCTATTTTAACCTAAACCTTGCGAATTCAGAGGCTTGCTCCTTCCTTGAATAACAGATTCTTGCATATTAAATAGCGGTCAAGAATGCGGCGGCGGACAGGAAGGCAGAATATCTTACAGCAGTGCAAATACCGAGGTGGGGAAGAAAGCATCACCTCTAAGAAGCGGCAGTCGAAATGCAACTGAAATGTATTTCACTTCAGAGAATAAAAGTCAATTTTTAACATTAGACAGGAAATATCATTTTCAGAATTTGGAAGAAATTAGATACTCCCGAACCCTACAGTGGCAATGCATCCCAATCTTCAGATATTATTAAAAGCAATGAGAAGCATCAATACACCATAACTTATTGATATTTTCACTTTGATTAGCTTCTTTTACCCCCACACAATTATAGGGTAACCCGAAGCACATGTTTGAATTCTTCACAAACTAAATACCTTCTTGCTGTTTCATTTTTGTTTTCTGAGACCAGGTCTCATGTAACCTGTTATGGCCTCAAACCTTTGGTCCTCTTGCATCTTTCTCTCAGCTACTGGCATTACAGGATTGCACCATCACCCTGGGCTGAGGACATTGGAGGGGAGTTGTTTCCTCCCTCCCCCCAAACAAATTAGTCTGCCTTTAACATAAAGTTGCGTGTTCTATTTGTGTGGCAGAGGTCAGAGCACCAACCTCCAGGAGTCTGTTCCCTTTTCTCAGGGTCCAACTCAGACCTTTACGCTTGTTCAGCGAGTACTTTCACCCATTAAGCTGATTCGTGGGCCCATCATTTATGTTTTTGAAGAATCGGCTCTAGGAATCTTCCAAAAGCATAGAGAGGAGGAACATTCTAACGATGTTTGCCGCGTGGCCAGAAATTGATCTTTATACGTTTTCAGCGGTCGTGTTAAATGGCCGCCTTTGAAGTTATTTTTAATATATTCAAAAACATAAGCTGTCTTAAGCTGTCACATTTAATTTTAAGGTTTAAATTTGTTTTTAAAACAATCAATAGTTTAAACTTAATTTTGAAAGCCAAGCCAACAAAATAAAGCAACTGAATGGCGGAAGTAGCCTGGACCCCCACCGTCCCAGTGAAAAGTGAAGACACAGTGCTGTCCCCAGCTACACTTCAGTAAGGTCCCTGCGAGAGCGACTTTTAGAAAAGAACTTCGGTGAGCCGTTCTGAAGATTGACAAATCACATCTGATAAGATTTTTTGCATTTAAAATAAGATTCCAGCTTCGAGCTGGAGGAAGAAAGCTCAGGAAATGCTCCCAGCGGGCAGCCTCCCCGCTTCTCTCACTCCTGGTCCTGACCCGTGGGTAGGCTGTGGTGAAGCCTGACTTTCTACTGAGCAAGCTCTTGACTGGGAGGTTGAGGCTCTGGAGATCCTTTTCCTGAGGTTATTGCGCAGAAACGCCGGCGGTAAAACGCACCAGCCCTTTCGGGGTTTGCACAGAATCTGGGATTGCTCCCTCAGGAGGCGCTTGCCTGGCACTGCCCAAGCAAAGTGAGACTCAAGCTGCGCTGCCGGGTCTGAGATGCCAGTGAGCACCTGAGCTGGAAACACCTCCTCTAACAGTGACCTGTGGGATCTGGTCTCTCAATTTTATTTGTTTATATATTTATTTATTTATTTATTTATTTATTTATTTATTCATTTATTCATTTATTTATTTATTTGCGTATCTACTTATTTACTTACTTACATTTTCATTTGTTTTGGCTGCGGACGACAATGGAAGCATGCCGGCTTCAAAGCAAGCCAGAGGAGGAGATGATTCTGGAAGCCCACCTTTGCTCGTGGTCCGGGATCCCACACAGCAGCAGTGGCCCAAGAGAGGAAGAGAGGAGAGGAGGAAGGAGAGAGACACACACACACACACACACACACACACACACAGAGAGAGAGAGAGAGAGAGAGAGAGAGAGAGAGAGAGAGAGAGAGATTGGCTTGTGGTTTTCTAATGTTGAGTGTCCTGGGTGCCAGATCTATCAAAAAGAAAAATGAAAGAGAAAAGTCGCCTTAGTTGGGGAAGCTTCAGCTTTCTAGACAACGGTTTTCTGGTCCTCCAAAGCCACGGAGGATAAAGATGATTTCCTGGGGATAGTAATGACAGTGGTAATACAGTCTGTTTAACATGGGTGCTCTTATGGGTGACAGCTGAGAGCTCATACACCCCTGGTCTCTCTCTCTCTTTAACTATGAAGGCTGGCCGAGAGAGAGGAGAGGGGCTCAGAGCTCCAACTGCAGAGTTGACTCTCCTCCCGCCCTACCCATCTATCCTAAAGTCACGTGGCCCCAGCCTCCAGATTCACTTTTTCTGGGGGTCGGGACTGTCCCAGCCTGACGTGTGCCTAGACTTGAGAACTCACTGGAATGCTAAACTTACTCTCTGACCAAGCCTCAGCGCAGACTTTGGAACAGCAACTTCTACAAGAACCCAGAGCTCCAAGGAGGCTGACCCCTAGGCTGCAGGTGCCACTGCTGCCTCTCCAGGCTCCCTCACTTTTCCCACTGCTCAGAGCTCTGGGGAGACTTTGTTGGAACCCTTTGCTTCCAGAGCCCCAATCCAAGCCCGCTCCAGAAGTAGCAGAGTGGTTAACAAGCAGTCGCTGATGGTTTGCAGCAAAAATGAAGCTGTCCTACTTGCTCCACTCAGCCACCTCCTTAGCTTCAGTTTCCCTTCGCTCGGGAGTTCACTTTAACTCTCCCCTGAATTCTTGGCTCTGGCTAGACGGAGAAACCTGCTGCTGACTGCTGGGGCTTCAGACCCTGGAGAGGTTGTCCGGTAGAGGCAGAGCGACAGGGTGGGTCAGATATAAACCTGTTTATAGATGCTGGGGCTTCAGGTGCTGGAGAGGTTGTCCGGTAGAGGCAGAGTGGTCAGATATGAACCTGTTTAAAGATGCTAGCCTTCAGAGGAAGACATTTCAACACCATAACCAAAGACAGGGCACCACCTGGGTGTTCTCTCTCTCTCTCTCTCTCTCTCTCTCTCTCTCTCTCTCTCTCTCTCTGTGTGTGTGTGTGTGTGTGTGTGTGTGTGTGTGTATGTATGTATGTCTTGTGTGTGTGTCTCTCTCTGTTTCTCCCCCCCCCCGTCTTTGCCCCCCTCCTACCTTTCTCCTCCCTCCTCCTTCTACTCCTCCTCCTCCTCCTCTCCTCTCACTCACCCCCCTCAGCCTACTTCTCATTTTGGGGAAGGAGTCACCCTGCATACTCCTGGCTTTTATTTCTCTTTCAGGATCCTGGCTCGAGAGCCCTGGAGGTCCCTGCAGATGCCAGCGGACACCACACAGGACACAGACTCCTTGCTTTCCTACGGGATGAAACTCACGTGGGACATCAACGATCCACAGATGCCTCAGGTGAGGGAGACACTGTGCTTTGGGTAAAATGTGACAATGACACTATCCAGCCAGAAGGGAAACTGCAAGTTAATTCATGTTGAGACCACAAGGTCTTCAGGTATGCAGGGAAGCTGGACTCTACAGAAAGCAGAATTCGGTTTAGAGATGTTCCTACTTACAGCAATTTACTCGCGCGTAAACTGAAACTCTAAACAAAAGCAGCAGAAATACAGATCTATGTTCCTAAGTGGTCAGGCCAGACTCTCCATTCTACCTCCATTCTCTGAGCCAAGGCAGAAATGGAGTCTCTTTTTCTTGGAGGCTGAAGCAGGAAGATTGCCGCAAATTCAAGGCCAACCTGGGCCACTTAACAAACCTCATTTCAAAACAAAACAACAAAAATCCACTCCTATTTGCTTATTCAAAGTTCAAGAGAGAGAGAGAGAGTTCTGGAGAAATCTCAGCAAATGTAAGGACCACCGACTCTCACATGACCAATTCAGACCCTGGGAGGTGACTGTAATCTGAAACAAATGTCCAGACTGGAGTAATTTACTGAAAGTACTCCGCCACCCGTGAAGCCACCTCGGTCCCACACTCACTTCGCTAAGCGATCATTCACTCAGGGTAAATTTGTTTTTCATTATCAGAGCCAAGTTCAGGAAATGAACTCAGAAACTTGTGTTCGGTTAAAACTAATGACTTTCAAGTCAGTCCTGCAGTGTGTGTGTGTGTAGTGTTCATGGGTGCACAGGCGCATTTAGGGGCTGGAGAGGATCTGGTTTCCTAGCAGTTGTGAAGGTGGATTCCAGGATAGTCCAGGTTCAGGGTTTGAGACTTGGTGTTTATTTGACCTCTATGCTATGATACCCAGAAAAGAGAGGTGTGTGCGCAAGCTATGGAGCCTCTGGTAGAATTCAGCATTATTTCTATGTGCATATGTGTGGAGAGTTTGACTTACTTGTGTTCAACTTGTACTCTTTAGCGTTTCACAGAGCAACTGCCCTGAAAATAGACCACAGTATGTGTGTCCCATTGCTACTGTCTTGCGTCACCGTAAATTTCCGTAGGAAACAATCTAATCTTGCCTTTTGAAAATGAATCAGATCCAAATGATGCAATAAGGACATGACCTCAAAGATGTGTAGATTTCCTGGGTGAAAGGGAATTATTTTTATTTTAGGAGGAATTTTATTGTGCATATCATGTATGTGCACTTGTAGACGTAAGCATGTTCATGTCATGATGTATGTGAGTGTGGAGGTCAGAGGGTGACTTTCATAAGTAAGCACTTTCTTTCATAGGATTCAAATTTTTAACTCAGATGGTCAGGTTTGCAAGGCAAGTCCTTTACCTGCTATGCCATCTCATTGGCCCAGGGAATCTGGTTCTTAATTGGGGATATATCAAGCATGTGAGGGTGGACAGGCACACTGGGCATAAACAGCAATAACAACACAACCCCCCTTACACACACACACACACACACACACACATGCACATGCGCGCGCATACACACACACACACATACACGTGAGAAACTTATCATTCTAGCCCTTCTGACTAACTGGGTGAGTGAGCAAAACTGGTTATGTGACCTTGAGAGGGACCTTGAATTTTTGTTAGTCTCTGTCCTGTCCTCAAGCAATGAGATTAGATAACGACCTCAGATTTCCCTCAGGTCCACTGTCATCCCTATAGTGTGTGTCTGTGTGCGTGCGACTGCTGTTGACATATTAGAGGAAATGAAACCTAATTCCAGGTACACACGCAGGCACACAGACACACACACAGTTAGAAACAAGCATAAAATCAAATACAGAATGGAGGCAAAGAGTTAAAAGCTTTAGAGCAGCCAGGCGGTTGTAAATATTTTAATTTTGCCTTGCTCTATATCACCTGAGATTGTTCAAGGAGAAAAATGTCCCCAAATTGCATTCAGTCAATGCATGGGGAGAAAATATGTGCAGCCAGTCATTCCTGCCTTGTCTTTTGGTTTTCTTTGTGTTATGCTCTGTGCCCATTCTCCTAGAAGAGATGAACTTGAAGCATTTCCTCTGTCTTGGAGGTTTGGGTCATCAATTTAGATATTGACTGTTGTCCAGAAAAAAAAATGAGCTGTCTGTAGATCCAAAGAATAGCTTTTCAATAAACAGAATATTTACCTTATATTTTGACATTTGCTGAGATGTAAAATTCAGAAGTTAAAGTGTACTTTTATCTTCTAGTGCATGAAGAAAGTCAAGGGGGTGGTGGCACACAGCCACACCCATAAGCCTAACACACTCAAGACGCGAAAGCAGGAGGATCAAGAGTTCAAGGTTATCCTCAGCTATATAGTGAGGCCAGCCTGGACTATCGATAGCTTGCCTCAAAAAAAAAAAAAAAGAACATTTATCGTATTTTAAATAAAGCATGAGGCAAAGGCCATCAGACACAGATGCTAAATTGATAATCTATATCTTAGATATGACACATTATCCCAAACTATGGTTCTTTGTTGAGGAGGATGGCAATTCCATGTTGCTCAGGTTGTGGCAGGTAGTCCGGTGTCAGGCATGGTCTCTAGTCCCCCAAAACTCCCAATTTCTTCTGAGGATTAGTGCCTTCATCAGAGACCTTTTGAAGCTTGCAGAACTAAGGCAAGTGTGCAGAAAGAGCTTGCTACCTCTGAGGTTTGTCGCTCCCAGGACCATGGTTGGCATGATTGACAGGTTTATGACAGAGTGCCAAGTGCTTTTGGAGAAAAAGTACTGACTTCAAGATATCACAAATTAAACTGTGCAGGAAAGCACTCTGAAGATTTGAAAATGTTTCAGCATCTAAGCACATCAAAAAATGGAATGTTAGCCACAAGAAACCCAGGCAGCTCAGACATTTGTAGACAGGCCCTGGTAGCTGTGTGAACTTTGGCAAGTCAATTGACCTCTCTGGTCTCCATTTTAGTCTATAAAATGGGCCTGATAATTGTCTCTAATGTTCACATGTCCTATGAAGGTTGGATGTCTTAATACTCATACGCCACTTAGAAACCTTATGAGTACTTCATAAACATGCATTATTTCAGATCCGCCAGGCATGTGGTTGGCGATTTTCACTGAATACTAGAATAATTTGGGGGTATGAAGACTTCTGGATTTACAAAAACAAACAAACAACAACAACAAAAACCTGTTTTGTCTTCCTCCAGTGCTTGGAGGAAGTTAAAGGCAGGGTGCCTGTGATTCAGGCTCCCTAAGCCCTCTCCTGTTGGTCATCTTTTCCCAGGAACCAGCCCACTTTGACCACTTCCGGGAGTGGCCCGATGGCTACGTGCGCTTCATCTACAGCAGCCAGGAGAAGAAGGCTCAGCGCCACCTGAGTGGCTGGGCCATGCGCAACACCAACAACCACAATGGCCACATCCTCAAGAAGTCCTGCCTGGGCGTGGTGGTGTGCGCACGCGCCTGCGCCCTGCAGGATGGCTCGCTTCTGCAGCTGCGGCCAGCCATCTGCGACAAGGCCCGGCTGAAGCAGCAGCGTGAGGGCGGGAAGGCGCAGAAAGGGTGGCTTTGGAGCCCTGGGTTCTCTGTTCCCCGTTCATGTCACCTCGCTTCCTTCAGAATGTTCTGGGTTGCAGGTTGAGCTTAATATTTCTCCCTCTGGGATTTGCAGAGAAAACTTGTCCCAACTGTCACTCAGCTTTGGAGCTGGTTCCTTGCCGAGGGCACAGTGGATACCCAGTCACCAACTTCTGGCGACTTGATGGCAACGCAATATTTTTTCAGGTAAATGGGGCGGGCCAGGACACCATTTATACTGAATATTTCTATCACACAACGTGGGGCAAACCGCCGCAAATCTGTCCTGGAGATTAAACTACCAATACCCTGTAAGCTCACTGGTTTCCCAGAAATCAAGTTATGGGCCCTTGGCTAGATTTTGTTGTTTCCCAGACAGGGTTTGCCTGAACAACCGAGTCTGATCTGGTACTTGCTAGGTAGCTTAAGCTGACCTTGAACTCACGATCTTAGCCAGCCGTGTGCTGGAATCACAGCCGTGTGCCACTTTGCATGACTTGCTGTGCTCTTGATGGTCAGATATATGAACCCAGTCACACTCATTTGAGAGAATAAGTGGGTTGCCAATTACCTTTTAAGATACTTATTGTTCTTGTCGACTTTTTTTTCCTTCAAGAAACAGGGTCCTGACAGGTAGCCCAGGATGGCCTGGAACTCACTATGTAGCCCAGAATGTCTTCATACATACGCTGAACCTGGGATAACAGGAATACTGGGATAACAGGCAGGAACTATCATGCCCAGCTACTATGTCTAGTATTTGGTGCTGTTTTAGTTTGAATAACTTTGCAGTTTTAAAGAAAAGTTAAAAACTAACTAAATAAACAAAACAAAACAAACAACAACAACAAAAACAATCAGGGAAAGACATCATCTGGTTTGAACCAGCTCCCAGCACAGCTGGCTTCCTTCTAGAAAAACGGACAGACAGTTCGATGTCTTCATTAACACAGGCCAAAGGGGTTCATGATCACCCCAGACCAGAGAGTAAGTCTGAGACAGAAGCTAGAAGAAGTGCCTTCAAGAGACAGATGGCCTCTTTCTACCAACCCCAGAAGAGGAGCTCCAGAGAGCCTGAGGTAATGGTGACTGACACCACCCGGGGATAGGTTTGTTTGGGTTCATGGTTTTGGAAGTTTCATTCCGGTTCCAGTGACCCTTGCTTTGGAGCCAGCGATAAAGCAGTTCATCACGGTGAGGAGTGCATGATGGGAGACTCTCTTTCCCTCATCACCTGAGACAAAGGAGAACAAAGGAGAAGAGGGAGCCGATTCTTCACACCTCCGCGGAGGACACACCCCCAGTGACCTATAATCTCCTACTAGACCCCAGTGCTTGAAGAGTCCGCCATCTTCTGATGGTTTCACCCTGGCGACCAAGCATAAAACACAAAAATTGTCGGGGGACACTTAAGATCCAAGCACTAGCAGCAGTGTTTTTGAAGGAACAGATAAGTTTTCCCTACGCAACTTGATCAAATTTGTGTTTCTACCAAAACATGCTGAGCAGGCAGAGAGCCTGAACAGAGCAGCTCCTGACATGGTTCAAGCCCTTCCTCAGGCCAAGCGCTCACCTAAGAGTTCATGCACGCCAGGGCTACAGAAACCCCCTGAAGAGCTGGCTACAGCTAAAACTTGTATTTTAAATGCTGATCCAAGGCCCAGAGAAAGTCAAGCAGCAGTTTGGTTGGGAAGGAATGGGACAGGACTTAAAGACAGGTCTGAGTGGTTCCTGTGCCTCCGCTATTAGGAGCACTCGGATGAGAACAGGCACAACCGTTGCTCAGCCCCACCCTGCCTGGCTACTGGGAAACCTTCCTAGTTCAGTACATCCATCAGCAACCTCTGGACCCCGGGACCAAATTGTGAACCTTAGCAGGGCATGGTTCACTACACAGAGCCCAACTGCAGGTGGTGTATTTTATTTATGTGGTGGCTGTAGATGACAAGGTCCAAATAATGTACATATTATATGTCATGGTGTGTGTTGTGTGTCATATGTCTGTATTTGTGCCTTTTTTTTTAGGTAGGAAACCCTCAGGACATCAGTGGAAACCTCAGTAGCATGCCTGCCCTGGAACCCACAGAACGGCTTGATATGATTGCTGATACCAACTTCTCTATGACAGACCAGTCCTGCCCTTCCTTCCCAAACTCTGATGTTCTCGGAGTTACCTGTGACCTCCCCACCTTTCAAGGAGATGTAACGCTACCCTTTCAGAAATATTCAAATCCAAGCATCTACTTGCCCAGACCACCTTGGAGCTATGAATTGGCAGGTCCTGTGGGCACAGGACCAAATCCATATCCTACCCTGTATAAAGATCCTTCTGGTAACCCTGATAGCACAGATTGGGTTCACCTAAACTCACTACAATACAATGTCAGTTCATACAGCAGTTACGAGAGCAGCTTGGATTTCACAGCTAAATACCATGGCTGGAAACCTACACATGGGAAACCTGGCCTTGAAGAGAGGGTTGATTATGGGCAATGCCAGGCTGTGACCACATGCCCTTATTACAACCCAGAGCTGCCCTGCAGGTACCTGCCAAGGCCACCAGCAGGAACCCAGGCCCTGCAGACCGTGATCACCACCACAGTGGCCTACCAGGCTTACCAGCACCCTGCCCTGAAACACAGTGACAGCATGCAGGAGGTCAGCAGCCTCGCCAGCTGCACCTATGCTTCTGAAAACCTCCCAGTGCCCATCTACCCGCAAGCCTTAGACCCTCCAGATGCAACCATGCAGGCAGCCTCTCCTTCAAAGAGAGCCCCTGTGAAACTCCCGGGAGATTGCCAGGTCCTCAGATGCGCTCTGGCCTCTCCTCAAGAGGCAGATCCCTTCAGGACAGAGGGAGGAGATGCATGGGATGTGTGTCTGTCTGGGATGGGCTCTGTGGTCGGCTACTTGGATAGGACAGGGCAGCCTTTTAACTTTGATAGTGAGGAATTTTAGAAGGATTCCAGGGTACACACCCCATGATAATAAAGTGCATGCAAGAAAATACATGCAAGGGTTGGAGAGATGGCTCAGTGGTTAAGAGCATTGCCTGCTCTTCCAAAGGTCCTGAGTTCAATTCCCAGCAACCACATGGTGGCTCACAACCATCTGTAATGAGATCTGGTGCCCCTTCTGGCCTGCAGGCATACATGGAAGGAATATTGTATACATAATAAATAAATATTTTTAAAAAAATTAAAAAAAAAGAAAATACATGCGAAAGGGTTAACTACCAATTGTTGAGATGGTTCATTTTGTATGTTTTATACACACATATATCTACACACACAGAGAGATCAGAGTTAGTCTAAGAGTAAGCTAAGGACCTCAGTGGGAAATGACAGACAGCATGCTGGGGTTTTGCACAGCATTCTGAAACCCGCCACACCACAGAGGCTATTAGGAGTGTGAGTTTCCCAAATGAACAAAAGAGTGAGCTGGAGGCCTGTAATGCTCAGGCCTGACTTTCCTTAGCTTGCCAGCTAAGATCCCGATTCTCATTCTTAGCCTTTCCCCTTTTCATTTTAGACTGTTAGGGAACTTCCCACAGCTGCGGGCAGCATCAAGAGGCTGTTTAAGTCACTTCAGAATGGAGACTTAGAGAAATGTCTGAAGCTTACCCTGCAGGCTTTTTCATAATCAACTGATAAATTTGTAAATCAAGTAGATTTAAATATAAAACTGCAAAGCTTTGCCCCGTGTTAAAGATTCCACAAAGTTGATGAACTGATGAGAACGTCTCTAATGTTGAGCGCTGGAATGTTTCGGGTCTGGAGCCAGATCTGAGACCTTATCCCCTTAGTAGCCATTTATTACTTATGGTAGAGTAAATCTGTCTGGGATGTACAAACAGACCCCAAGTTTCCACTGCCCCAAAGTCTACGAATGTTATCAAGTAGCATAAAAATAAATTTCTGGGCCCATATAAGTATTTTCTGCCTTACTGTATAACCTGCCTACTGTTGTTTTCACAAATGTATTTTTCAATTACCTTGATTTATGCATTCCTTTGATTACTATAGAAACTTCATGAAACTGCTACTGCTGTGTTGGAACATGATATTGGGGGCAAAAAACAATGCTCACTTATATGTAGCTCCATAATAAATTATCTCTCCTTTCCTTTGAGGTAAAAGCTATGGTTTGTGTCAACACACCCCTGTAATCCCAGCGCTCTGAAGGCAGAGACAGGAGGTGCAACTGTGGCACTTTCTGCAGGTGGCTTTTCAAACATCAGTTTCCACCAGACAGCTTCTGTTTCGTGAATCACTCAGGACAGAAGTTCAGACCTATAACTTGCTGCTAAGAGCAACTCACTACACAAACACATTGAAATCAGCACCTGTTTAGACACATTTCAACTAGCCCTGCTGGTTTCTAAGCTAACAAAACCAAACTTATTTGGATAAAAGAGTACCAATGCACATAAAGTTAATCTACGGAAGAGTTTGTCTTTCCTAACAAATGTGGTGGGTTTGGTAGTCCCTAGCCCTGTTGCTAGCTATTCAGTGGCTAGCAACATCCCTGTTTCTCGTGTGAAATATCTATGACTGTCTGCTATGCCTGGGGTGCCCTGGAGATCCAGTTCTCCGATGAGGACAAGTTGCCTTGAGTCTGTGAAATGCTACACCGCCAGGCAGTCACTGAACCAAGGGAGTAGCAAGCGATGACAGAATAATCCATGTCCCCAGTGACCTGTATCCGTTTGTGTAAATGCCAGGAAAACAAATTCAAGGTGAGGCTCAGGAATTTGTCATAGATTGTAGGTTAAAAGTGGTTGCTGACTGGTAATACCTCACAGTCTGATTTGACTATTTCTTGGGCTGGAGACATAAATTCCAAGTCGTTTTCAAAAAGGTCAATATAGTCAGCAAAGGTAAATAAAGAAAGTATGTCCAAAAAGGTAAATGATCCAACATCCTACAGACACATAAACTGGAATTCCAATTCCAAGACCAATGACTGATTGAATGTTTCCTAGAGGAAAGTCCAAATTAAGTAGAAATCCATTCTAATATGTAGCTGTCCGTTGTTACAAAGGGCAAATTCTCCAGTTTGGATTGGACATTTGCCGTAGTGGGCTATCCCACTGTGGAGGACAATCCAACTGGCAATCAAGGTACCTAGGACCAAACAGCTTGAGTGATGCTTTCTGCAAACCTCAGCCAGATAGGCAGAGGACTTACTTAAGTCATTCTGGCATCAGACCCAGCAGACCCTAACCCCTGTACGACTTAGGGGACTGGCATCCTGGACAGCTCAGGCCAGAAAATTCGGGGAGATTCACATTAGTGGGCGTTGTCTGGAGTAACAGAACCAGTAGGAGACACTGCACATGCATGTGCTCTCTCTCTCTCTCTCTCTCTCTCTCACACACACACACACACACACACACACACACACACACCGGATAGTTCCCAACTTACAGTGTTTTGACTTTACAATGGTGTACAAACAGAGGCATTCAGTAAGAAACATGGCTCTGTTTTCAATGGACTAGGTTTTATGACACTGAGCGGTGACCTGAGCTCCCAGTAAAGCCACCTGAGGGTGACTTGCTGTCTTCTTGTGTGTTGCTAACCTAGGGTGCTCGGGCAGGGCGTTGTCAGAAAACTTACAACATACAATGGGGCTGCTGGAGTATAAGTTCATCATAAGGTGAGCTCCTATGTGCACATAATGCACACAGGTGTGTCATGTTCAAGTGTGAGTGATACACAAGCACAAGAAAAAGGGATTTTTGATTTGGGTTTTGTTTTTTTTCTGGTTCAGATCCTTTGTTTTGTTTTGCTTTGTTTTGTTGTTTTTGTAACTTAAAATGACCTTGAGGCTAACATTGCAAATGTCTATCACATTTTCACAGTCTCGTTTCCATCATCATCCTCTTCTTTTCTTTCTTTTTCTTTCTTTCTTTTTTTTTTTTTGGTGGTAACTAAATATCCGACAAAAAGTAATTTAAGATGTTAAAGGCTGCCGGGTGTGGTGGTGCACAGCTTTAACCCCAGCACTCCAAAGACAGAGGCGGAGAAGGAGGCAGAGGCAGAAACAGGAGGAAGTCCATGAGTACAGGCCAGCCAGGGCCACACAGTGAGGACTCACCTCAAAAAGCAAATGACAACAACAAGAAAGAGCGCAGAGTTGGGAGCTGACCCAGTCAGCAAAGTGCTTGCCACACAGCAGGAGGACTTAAGTTTGAGCCCAACACCCACACGAAAGTCAGGCAGGCATGGCAGTAGCATCTGCAGTGTGCACTGGGGGCCACCAGGGGGATCCCTGGAGCTCATCAATGAGAGACCCTGTCTCAAAGTGAAGGTGGAGAGCTGCTGAGAAAGATGCACAACATCCACCTCTGACTGCCATATGTACAAGTACACACTTGTACACCTCCACATAAACATGTATACACAGCACGTGCATGCGCGTGCCCCCACACACACAGAGAGAAACAGAGAGACGACAGAGAGAACATAATAAGAATTGTTAATGACAAAATATAAAAGGGCTGATTTTATATTAGTGACTCAACTCAATTTGACGTATCCAATAAAAAAAGAATCCACCCAAACACCCTCCTCTTGTTGGTGTCTGTGCGTGTCTTCTGTACTGGAGATGACAGTGCCTGCAGACCACATCAGCTTTAGGGCACTGAAGTGTAGTGCCGCAGAAATCTCTGAGCTGAGAAGCGTTGATTTGGGGAGGTTAGATTATTATCTTTGAGGTTGACCATGCACCTTAGATTATCCTGTAATCACCCCGAGTGTGGTTTCCTGGCCAGTAGAATGATGACAGCAAACACTCCACCCACAGAATTGTTATGTATCAAATACGCAAATGTTCATCAAAGTCCCACCCCTCTCTAGGTGCCAACTAAGCTGCATCTTCAAACCTTTTTCTATCCGTCTGTCTGTCTATCATCTATCTATTATCTATCTATCTACCTATCTACCTATCTATCTATCATCTATCTTTCTATGGGGTTTCACTATGTAGACTTGGCTGGCCTGACACTGACTCTGTGGACCAGGTTGGCCCTTGAACTCACAGAGATCCTCCTGCCTCTATCACCCAAATGCTGGATTAAAGACATGTGCCACCATGCCTAAGTTTATTATACTTTTGACACATTAAATTGCTTAAATTGGCCTTCAACTCCCTATAAAGCCCAGGCAGACCTTTAATCTTCTAATCTTCCTACGTCAGCATCCTTAGCAACTGGGATTACAGGTTTGGAATACCAGGTCCAGCTTGAAAGCATTTGCACCATTAATTTAACAGTCTATCTGGAGCCTCCACTTCACAAGACTAATTCTGGGTGCCAGAACTACAAGAAAGGAGCAGGTCCAATCCCAATCCCAGCCCTCAGGCTGAGCTGACATTCTGTTTATAAAGGCTGACATGCAGCAATTGTCAACAAGAAAGCGCACAGACGGCACACAGTGATGACTGCTAGGGAAGGAGGTGAAGCAGAAAGGTGTTGCGGTGTGAGTATGTCCCCTAGCATGATGTCGCTGAGAGGGAAGACATCTAAAAACAGATCAGATCCTAAGGTCTGTGTCTCTGGTTCATGTCCAGCAGATTTGCTAGAGAAATAAGGACAGCCCTGGCTTACTCTCTGTCACCCTCTAGCTTTCTGCTATAGCAAGAAGACCTTTGCCAGGTGCCAGCTTCTTGATACAGGACTTTCTATGCACCAAAATGATAAGAAATCGTTTTCTTCTTAGATAGTATCTGGCCTGAAGTATTCTGTTGTAGAAACACCAAACCATCTAAGAAGATTGACGTGGTGGTAGAGACCTCCCTAGCAAGTTCAAGGTCAGCCTGGTTACGTAGTGAATTTAGACTAGCCAAGGCTGTGCAGCGAGATCCTGTCTTTAAAAAACAAACAAACAAACAAATGGAGAAAGGGAATTAGAAGTATGGGCAGGGAGGAGGAGGAAATCTATAGCTATTTGTAGAATAGCATAGATTAAGGCACAGCCTCTATGGCCAAGATAAAACAACATCTGGTACTTAAGTACAGCTCTCACAATGAAATGGTTCTAGAAGGACATTTGGCAATGATTTAACAGGTGCTTTGCAAATAACTAAACAGGAAGCACCGAAGGGCTCCCAGCAGGAGGAAATGGCCAATATTTAAAAAGTTGTGTGTGCCAGTTACCCCAACTCTACTATTACACAGCATGTATGTGAACCCAACTATCATGCTGCACCCCCTAAATACGTACAAACAAAAACGGCTAGAACTGAAAATTAAACGGCAGAAATTAAAACAAACAAAAACCAAACACCATCATAGGGCAGATAGACAACAGGTTAGAAGAAGTGTCCTCAAATGTGAAGTTCTTTTTTTAGATATCATCACCTGCTTGAACATTGCTTTATAGAAAGCCAAGAACAATAAATATGTCCATTAAATGAAATGCACAGGCCAAGTGCTATCGATCACAGAAAATGTGAATTAAAGCAGGGATTTGGGAGGGGGGTGGGGAAATGGCTAATTTGTTGTAGTGAACCATGATTAATAGTGGCAAAGTGAAGGACTTGAACTCTTAGCATGACTGGCAGAGTCTCCCCACAATGCAAACATCTTAAACCATTCAACGTATGCCCATTATGACCCAGAAATTCCAGAGACATCCCCCAAACAATTAAAAATATATTTCCACAAAATATGTAAAGGGTTGTTACCATGGCAGCTTTGTACTAACCCAACACAGACCAACAAGAGGCAATTCGGACCAGGGAATTCAAGAGTGAGCTACGGCTCACCGCAGCTATGCAGGTAACCTCCAAAAATCATGTGTTGAGGAAAAGTCATGAGACATAAAAGAGCACAGGCTCTATGAGTCAGCTCTTGTGAGATTATACAGTGAGTTGCCATGGGTAGAAAGGAAGAGGCACATGAGCGCTTGCGGGCTCCAGGAATGTCAGGGAACTGTGGCAAGTCAGCCTGCTGACCAAGGTTGTGGTGACCTGGACACACAACTATAAAAACACAACAAAGTCTGTACCCAAGATCTGGCATCTCGTCGGACTTTTTATTTCAATTTTTTAAAACATGAATTCTTTGGGTTTTCCAGAAGGAAACAGTAGCCTCTGTATGAAGTCATCCTCCAGTTTAAATGAGTCTAGAGAGGCGGAGTCTATAATCCTCCCATCCTATTCTACACGTGTTCATGAGAGTTCCTATATGCCTGGTGAATTAATTTTTAATGTATTTAACTGGTAAAGTTAACACCATAAACTTTCTTCCATAAAGGACTATAAATGTCCTTAAATATTACAGACCTTTAAAACCTCAGAATGGTGTCCTATAGAAGCCATGCCAAAAAGGCTTGTGCAATGATTCTTTTTAATGTATAAGTCAGAGTGACTTTCCACACTGAAAAAGAGCTGCATAGGTTTCTGAGGGTGCTTCCTTCGAAACGTATATCCCACAAATCCCATGATGATGCAACTCGAGAATTGTTCATTTTGAGAAATCAGAGAGGCTGAGGGTGAGAACGAGCATTTCATCCATCACTAAGTTTCATCACGTCCCTTGAGTAGATTTTAAATCGTATTTCAGAGCCCTTGAACTTTCTCTGGGGCAGTGACTGGATATCATGTAACTGTAAATTTTTCTAAGTCAACGAACAAAACTATAAACAAAGTCAATGGCCCTAGAAACGCATTGATAACGATCAGTTCCACAGTGTCCTTTTGACAGAAGCAACATACTTGACGTGATATAATTTATGACTTCCTCCCAAGCAGGACAGCCTGGGGACTGATTTGGAGATGGAAAGAAGTGAGCCGGACAACGATGCACCTGCTGCTGACAGGCCAGGCTCGGGTTCCAAGCCCTCACCTGGGGCCCCGCTGAGATTCCAGGAGTGTCCCTTACAGATGTTTTTGTCTGTTCTACCAGGTGTTTGGGCTGTGTCTTTTGATCTTCTAAATATAGACCCGCTCTGACTCTCTACAGCCCTGGGAACAGCATAAGACAGGTGTGGAGGGTCCCAGTTCTGCAATGCCATTCAGCAGGGATGCTATTGACTTTCCTTCTTGCTCTTGTAAAAACAGCAAGTATGAACACCAGTAAGAATCAACATATAGTCAGTACAGTGAAAACCCTCCTCAAATGGGGAAATGAAGGGACTTGTTTAGAAGTCCTTTGGGAAAGGTTTGCACTTTCTTTTAAACGTTCTAACCATTGACCTAGAACTCCTCATCCCTCACATCCCTCTAGCCTTGGTAAACCCGTTCTTCTTTCTACAGTATTTTAGACACGCTATCACAGTGGAGTCTCGTGCACTCCTCCACCCCTGTGTACACACACACTCCTCCACCCCTGTGCACACACACACTCCTCCACCCCTGTGCACACACACACACACACTCCTCCACCCCTGTGCACACACACACACACACTCCTCCACCCCTGTGCACACACACACACACACTCCTCCACCTCTGTGCACACACACACTCCTCCACCCCTGTGCACACACACACTCCTCCACCCCTGTGCACACACACACACTCCTCCACCCCTGTGCACACACACACACACACTCCTCCACCTCTGTGCACACACACACTCCTCCACCCCTGTGCACACACACACACTCCTCAACCCCTGTGCACACACACACACTCCTCCACCCCTGTGCACACACACACTCCTCCACCCCTGTGCACACACACACACACACTCCTCCACCCCTGTGCACACACACACACACACTCCTCCACCCCTGTGCACACACACACACACACTCCTCCACCTCTGTGCACACACACACTCCTCCACCCCTGTGCACACACACACTCCTCCACCCCTGTGCACACACACACACACACTCCTCCACCTCTGTGCACACACACACTCCTCCACCCCTGTGCACACACACACACTCCTCAACCCCTGTGCACACACACACACTCCTCCACCCCTGTGCACACACACACACACACTCCTCCACCCCTGTGCACACACACACACACTCCTCCACCCCTGTGCACACACACACACTCCTCCACCCCTGTGCACACACACACACACACTCCTCCACCTCTGTGCACACACACACACACACACACTCCTCCACCCCTGTGCACACACACACACACACTCCTCCACCTCTGTGCACACACACACACACACTCCTCCACCTCTGTGCACACACACACACACTCCTCCACCCCTGTGCACACACACACTCCTCCACCCCTGTGCACACACACACACACTCCTCCACCCCTGTGCACACACACACACTCCTCCACCCCTGTGCACACACACACTCCTCCACCCCTGTGCACACACACACACACTCCTCCACCCCTGTGCACACACACACACTCCTCCACCCCTGTGCACACACACACTCCTCCACCCCTGTGCACACACACACACACTCTTCCACCCCTGTGCACACACACACACACTCCTCCACCCCTGTGCACACACACACACTCCTCCACCCCTGTGCACACACACACACTCCTCCACCCCTGTGCACACACGCACTCCTCCACCCCTGTGCACACACACACACTCCTCCACCCCTGTGCACACACACACTCCTCCACCCCTGTGCACACACACACACTCCTCCACCCCTGTGCACACACACACACTCCTCCACCCCTGTGCACACACGCACTCCTCCACCCCTGTGCACACACACACACACTCCTCCACCCCTGTGCACACACACACTCCTCCACCCCTGTGCACACACACACTCCTCCACCCCTGTGCACACACACACACACTCCTCCACCCCTGTGCACACACGCACTCCTCCAACCCTGTGCACACACACACACTCCTCCACCCCTGTGCACACACACACTCCTCCACCCCTGTGCACACACACACACACACTCCTCCACCCCTGTGCACACACGCACTCCTCCACCCTTGTGCACACACACACTCCTCCACCCCTGTGCACACACGCACTCCTCCACCCCTGTGCACACACACACACTCCTCCACCCCTGTGCACACACACACACACACTCCTCCACCCCTGTGCACACACACACTCCTCCACCCCTGTGCACACACACACACTCCTCCACCCCTGTGCACACACACACACACACTCCTCCACCCCTGTGCACACACACACACTTCTCCACCCCTGTGCACACACACACTCCTCCACCCCTGTGCACACACACACACTCCTCCACCCTTGTGCACACACACACTCCTCCACCCCTGTGCACACACGCACTCCTCCACCCTTGTGCACACACACACTCCTCCACCCCTGTGCACACACACACTCCTCCACCCCTGTGCACACACACACACTCCTCCACACCTGTGCACACACACACACACACTCCTCCACCCCTGTGCACACACACACACTTCTCCACCCCTGTGCACACACACACTCCTCCACCCCTGTGCACACACACACACACTCCTCCCCTGTGCACACACACACACACTCCTCCACCCCTGTGCACACACACACACACACTCCTCCACCCCTGTGCACACACACACACACTCCTCCACCCCTGTGCACACACACACTCCTCCACCCCTGTGCACACACACACTCCTCCACCCCTGTGCACACACACACACTCCTCCACCCCTGTGCACACACACACACACACTCCTCCACCCCTGTGCACACACACACTCCTCCACCCCTGTGCACACACACACTCCTCCACACCGGTGCACACACACACTCCTCCACCCCTGTGCACACACACACTCCTCCAACCCTGTGCACACACACACTCCTCCAACCCTGTGCACACACACACTCCTCCACCCCTGTGCACACACACACTCCTCCACACCGGTGCACACACACACACACACTCCTCCACCCCTGTGCACACACACACTCCTCCACCCCTGTGCACACACACACAGTCCTCCACCCCTGTGCACACACACACTCCTCCACCCCTGTGCACACACACACACACTCCTCCACCCCTGTGCACACACACACACACACTCCTCCACCCCTGTGCACACACACACACTCCTCCACCCCTGTGCACACACACACACACACTCCTCCACCCCTGTGCACACACACACACTCCTCCACCCCTGTGCACACACACACACTCCTCCACCCCTGTGCACAACACACACACTCCTCCACCCCTGTGCACACACACACACTCCTCCACCCCTGTGCACACACACACACTCCTCCACCCCTGTGCACACACACACTCCTCCACCCCTGTGCACACACACACACACACTCCTCCACCCCTGTGCACACACACACTCCTCCACCCCTGTGCACACACACACACACTCCTCCACCCCTGTGCACACACGCACACTCCTCCACCCATGAGCACACACACACACTCCTCCACCCCTGTGCACACACACACACACACTCCTCCACCCCTGTGCACACACACACTCCTCCACCCTTGTGCACACACACACACACACTCCTCCACCCCTGTGCACACACACACACACACTCCTCCACCCCTGTGCACACACACACACTTCTCCACCCCTGTGCACACACACACACACACTCCTCCACCCCTGTGCACACACACACACACATTCCTCCACCCCTGTGCACACACACACTCCTCCACCCCTGTGCACACACACACTCCTCCACCCCTGTGCACACACACACACACACTCCTCCACCCCTGTGCACACACACACACACTCCTCCACCCCTGTGCACACACACACACACACTCCTCCACCCCTGTGCACACACACACACATTCCTCCACCCCTGTGCACACACACACACACACTCCTCCACCCCTGTGCACACACACACTCCTCCACCCATGAGCACACACACACACTCCTCCACCCCTGTGCACACACACACACACACTCCTCCACCCCTGTGCACACACACACTCCTCCACCCTTGTGCACACACACACACACACTCCTCCACCCCTGTGCACACACACACACACACTCCTCCACCCCTGTGCACACACACACACTTCTCCACCCCTGTGCACACACACACACACACTCCTCCACCCCTGTGCACACACACACACACATTCCTCCACCCCTGTGCACACACACACACTCCTCCACCCCTGTGCACACACACACACTCCTCCACCCCTGTGCACACACACACTCCTCCACCCCTGTGCACACACACACTCCTCCACCCCTGTGCACACACACACACACACTCCTCCACCCCTGTGCACACACACACACACTCCTCCACCCCTGTGCACACACACACACACACTCCTCCACCCCTGTGCACACACACACACTCCTCCACCCCTGTGCACACACACACACTCCTCCACCCCTGTGCACACACACACTCCTCCACCCCTGTGCACACACACACACACTCCTCCACCCCTGTGCACACACACACACACACTCCTCCACCCCTGTGCACACACACACACACTCCTCCACCTCTGTGCACACACACACTCCTCCACCCCTGTGCACACACACACACTCCTCCACCCCTGTGCACACACACACACACACTCCTCCACCTCTGTGCACACACACACTCCTCCACCCCTGTGCACACACACACACACACTCCTCCACCCCTGTGCACACACACACACACTCCTCCACCCCTGTGCACACACACACACTCCTCCACCCCTGTGCACACACACACACTCCTCCACCCCTGTGCACACACGCACTCCTCCACCCCTGTGCACACACACACACACACTCCTCCACCTCTGTGCACACACACACACACTCCTCCACCTCTGTGCACACACACACACACTCCTCCACCCCTGTGCACACACACACTCCACCACCCCTGTGCACACACACACACACTCCTCCACCCCTGTGCACACACACACACTCCTCCACCCCTGTGCACACACACACTCCTCCACCCCTGTGCACACACACACTCCTCCACCCCTGTGCACACACACACACTCCTCCACCCCTGTGCACACACACACTCCTCCACCCCTGTGCACACACACACACTCCTCCACCCCTGTGCACACACACACACTCCTCCACCCCTGTGCACACACGCACTCCTCCACCCCTGTGCACACACACACACACTCCTCCACCCCTGTGCACACACACACACACTCCTCCACCCCTGTGCACACACACACTCCTCCACCCCTGTGCACACACACACTCCTCCACCCCTGTGCACACACACACACACTCCTCCACCCCTGTGCACACACACACTCCTCCACCCCTGTGCACACACACACACACTCCTCCACCCCTGTGCACACACACACTCCTCCACCCCTGTGCACACACACACACTCCTCCACCCCTGTGCACACACACACTCCTCCACCCCTGTGCACACACACACTCCTCCACCCCTGTGCACACACACACACTCCTCCACCCCTGTGCACACACACACACACACTCCTCCACCCCTGTGCACACACACACACTTCTCCACCCCTGTGCACACACACACACACACTCCTCCACCCCTGTGCACACACACACACACTCCTCCCCTGTGCACACACACACACACTCCTCCACCCCTGTGCACACACACACACACACTCCTCCACCCCTGTGCACACACACACACACTCCTCCACCCCTGTGCACACACACACTCCTCCACCCCTGTGCACACACACACTCCTCCACCCCTGTGCACACACACACACTCCTCCACCCCTGTGCACACACACACACACACTCCTCCACCCCTGTGCACACACACACTCCTCCACCCCTGTGCACACACACACTCCTCCACACCGGTGCACACACACACTCCTCCACCCCTGTGCACACACACACTCCTCCAACCCTGTGCACACACACACTCCTCCAACCCTGTGCACACACACTCCTCCACCCCTGTGCACACACACACTCCTCCACACCGGTGCACACACACACACACACTCCTCCACCCCTGTGCACACACACACTCCTCCACCCCTGTGCACACACACACTCCTCCACCCCTGTGCACACACACACTCCTCCACCCCTGTGCACACACACACTCCTCCACACCGGTGCACACACACACTCCTCCACCCCTGTGCACACACACACTCCTCCAACCCTGTGCACACACACACACTCCTCCACCCCTGTGCACACACACACACTCCTCCACCCCTGTGCACACACACACAGTCCTCCACCCCTGTGCACACACACACTCCTCCACCCCTGTGCACACACACACACACTCCTCCACCCCTGTGCACACACACACACACACTCCTCCACCCCTGTGCACACACACACACTCCTCCACCCCTGTGCACACACACACACACACTCCTCCACCCCTGTGCACACACACACTCCTCCACCCCTGTGCACACACACACACTCCTCCACCCCTGTGCACACACACACTCCTCCACCCCTGTGCACACACACACACACACACTCCTCCACCCCTGTGCACACACACACTCCTCCACCCCTGTGCACACACACACACTCCTCCACCCCTGTGCACACACACACTCCTCCACCCTTGTGCACACACACACACACACTCCTCCACCCCTGTGCACACACACACACACACTCCTCCACCCCTGTGCACACACACACACTCCTCCACCCCTGTGCACACACACACTCCTCCACCCCTGTGCACACACACACACACACTCCTCCACCCCTGTGCACACACACACTCCTCCACCCCTGTGCACACACACACTCCTCCACCCCTGTGCACACACACACACTCCTCCACCCCTGTGCGCACACACACACACACTCCTCCACCCCTGTGCACAAACACACACACTCCTCCACCCCTGTGCACACACACACACACACTCCTCCACCATTGTGCACACACACACACACTCCTCCAACCCTGTGCACACACACACACACACTCCTCCACCCCTGTGCACACACACACACACTCCTCCACCATTGTGCACACACACACACACTCCTCCACCCCTGTGCACACACACACTCCTCCACCCCTGTGCACACACACACACACACTCCTCCACCCCTGTGCACACACACACACACACTCCTCCACCCCTGTGCACACACACACTCCTCCACCCCTGTGCACACACACACTCCTCCACCCCTGTGCACACACACACACTCCTCCACCCTTTGTGCACACACACACACACACTCCTCCACCCCTGTGATCACACACACACTCCTCCACCCCTGTGCACACACACACACACCCCTCCACCATTGTGCACACACACACACTCCTCCACCCCTGTGCACACACACACTCCTCCACCCCTGTGCACACACACACTCCTCCACCCCTGTGCACACACACACACACACTCCTCCACCCCTGTGCACACACACACACTCATCCACCCCTGTGCACACACACACTCCTCCACCCCTGTGCACACACACACACACACTCCTCCACCCCTGTGCACACACACACACTCCTCCACCCCTGTGCACACACACACTCCTCCACCCCTGTGCACACACGCACTCCTCCACCCCTGTGCACACACACACACACTCCTCCACCCCTGTGCACACACACACACACTCCTCCACCCCTGTGCACACACACACACACTCCTCCACCCCTGTGCACACACACACTCCTCCACCCCTGTGCACACACGCACTCCTCCACCCCTGTGCACACACACACACACTCCTCCACCCCTGTGCACACACACACACTCCTCCACCCCTGTGCACACACACACACACTCCTCCACCCCTGTGCACACACACACACACTCCTCCACCCCTGTGCACTCACACACACACTCCTCCACCCCTGTGCACACACACACACACACTCCTCCACCCCTGTGCACACACACACACACACACTCCTCCACCCCTGTGCACACACACACACACTCCTCCACCCCTGTGCACACACACACACACTCCTCCACCCCTGTGCACACACACACTCCTCCACCCCTGTGCACACACACACACACTCCTCCACCCCTGTGCACACACACACACTTCTCCACCCCTGTGCACACACACACACACTCCTCCACCCCTGTGTACACACACACAATCCACCACCCCTGTGCACACACACACTCCTCCACCCCTGTGCACACACACACACTTCTCCACCCCTGTGCACACACACACTCCTCCACCCCTGTGCACACACACACTCCTCCACCCCTGTGCACACACACACACTTCTCCACCCCTGTGCATACACACACAGTCCTCCTCCCCTGTGCACACACACACTCCTCCACCCCTGTGCACACACACACACTTCTCCACCCCTGTGCACACACACACTCCTCCACCCCTGTGCACACACACACTCCTCCACCCCTGTGCACACACACACACTTCTCCACCCCTGTGCATACACACACAGTCCTCCTCCCCTGTGCACACACACACTCCTCCACCCCTGTGCACACACACACACACACTTCTCCACCCCTGTGCACACACACACACTCCTCCACCCCTGTGCACACACACACACTCCACCACCCCTGTGCACACTCACACACACACTCCTCCACCCCTGTGCACACACACACACACTCCGCCACCCCTGTGCACACACACACTCCTCCACCCCTGTGCACACACACACAAACTCCTCCACCCCTGTGCACACACACACTTCTCCACCCCTGTGCACACACACACTCCTCCACCCCTGTGCACACACACACACTCCTCCACCCCTGTGCACACACACACACTCCTCCACCCCTGTGCACACACACACACTCCTCCACCCCTGTGCACACACACACACTTCTCCACCCCTGTGCACACACACACACACACACTCCTCCCCTGTGCACACACACACACACTCCTCCACCCCTGTGCACACACACACACACACTCCTCCACCCCTGTGCACACACACACACACACTCCTCCACCCCTGTGCACACACACACTCCTCCACCCCTGTGCACACACACACTCCTCCACCCCTGTGCACACACACACACTCCTCCACCCCTGTGCACACACACACACACACTCCTCCACCCCTGTGATCACACACACACTCCTCCACCCCTGTGCACACACACACACACCCCTCCACCATTGTGCACACACACACACACTCCTCCACCCCTGTGCACACACACACTCCTCCACCACTGTGCACACACACACTCCTCCACCCCTGTGCACACACACACTCCTCCACCCCTGTGCACACACACACACACACACTCCTCCACCCCTGTGCACACACACACACACACTCCTCCTCCACCCCTGTCCACACACACACTCCTCCACCCCTGTGCACACACACACACTCCTCCACCCCTGTGCACACACACACTCCTCCACACCGGTGCACACACACACACACACTCCTCCACCCCTGTGCACACACACACACTCATCCACCCCTGTGCACACACACACTCCTCCACCCCTGTGCACACACACACACACACTCCTCCACCCCTGTGCACACACACACACTCCTCCACCCCTGTGCACACACACACTCCTCCACCCCTGTGCACACACGCACTCCTCCACCCCTGTGCACACACACACACACTCCTCCACCCCTGTGCACACACGCACTCCTCCACCCCTGTGCACACACACACACTCCTCCACCCCTGTGCACACACACACTCCTCCACCCCTGTGCACACACGCACTCCTCCACCCCTGTGCACACACACACACACTCCTCCACCCCTGTGAACACACACACACTCCTCCACCCCTGTGCACACACACACACACTCCTCCACCCCTGTGCACACACACACTCCTCCACCCCTGTGCACACACACACTCCACCACCCCTGTGCACACACACACACTCCTCCACCCCTGTGCACACACACACACTCCTCCACCCCTTTGCACACACACACACTCCTCCACCCCTGTGCACACACACACACACTCCTCCACCCCTGTGCACACACACACTCCTCCACCCCTGTGCACACACACTCCTCCACCCCTGTGCACACACACACTCCTCCACCCCTGTGCACACACGCACTCCTCCACCCCTGTGCACACACACACACATTCCTCCACCCCTGTGCACACACACACACTCCTCCACCCCTGTGCACACACACACTCCTCCACCCCTGTGCACACACGCACTCCTCCACCCCTGTGCACACACACACACTCCTCCACCCCTGTGCACACACACACTCCTCCACCCCTGTGCACACACACACTCCTCCACCCCTGTGCACACACACACTCCTCCACCCCTGTGCACACACACACTCCTCCACCCCTGTGCACACACACACACTCCTCCACCCCTGTGCACACACACACACTCCTCCACCCCTGTGCACACACACACACACTCCTCCACCCCTGTGCACACACACACACACTCCTCCACCCCTGTGGACACACACGCACACTCCTCCACCCCTGTGCACACACACACTCCTCCACCCCTGTGCACACACACACACACTCCTCCACCCCTGTGCACACACACACACTTCTCCACCCCTGTGCACACACACACTCCTCCACCCCTGTGCACACACACACTCCTCCACCCCTGTGCACACACACACACTCCTCCACCCCTGTGCACACACACACACACACTCCTCCACCCCTGTGATCACACACACACTCCTCCACCCCTGTGCACACACACACACACCCCTCCACCATTGTGCACACACACACACACTCCTCCACCCCTGTGCACACACACACTCCTCCACCACTGTGCACACACACACTCCTCCACCCCTGTGCACACACACACACACTCCACCACCCCTGTGCACACACACACACACACTCCTCCACCCCTGTGCACACACACACTCCTCCACCCCTGTGCACACACACAC
This sequence comes from Microtus pennsylvanicus, assembly GCF_037038515.1. Taxonomy (NCBI): domain Eukaryota; kingdom Metazoa; phylum Chordata; class Mammalia; order Rodentia; family Cricetidae; genus Microtus; species Microtus pennsylvanicus. The sequence continues at coordinate 90,937,951 of NC_134582.1, forward strand.
ACACTCCGCCACCCCTGTGCACACACACACTCCTCCACCCCTGTGCACACACACACTCCTCCACCCCTGTGCACACACACACACTCCTCCACCCCTGTGCACACACACACACACTCCTCCACCCCTGTGCACACACACACTCCTCCACCCCTGTGCACACACACACTCCTCCACCCCTGTGCACACACACACACTTCTCCACCCCTGTGCACACACACACACACACACTCCTCCCCTGTGCACACACACACACACACTCCTCCACTCCTGTGCACACACACACTCCTCCACCCCTGTGCACACACACACTCCTCCACCCCTGTGCACACACACACTCCTCCACCCCTGTGCACACACACACTCCTCCACCCCTGTGCACACACACACACTCCTCCACCCCTGTGCACACACACACTCCTCCACCCCTGTGCACACACACACACTCCTCCACCCCTGTGCACACACACACTCCTCCACCCCTGTGCACACACACACACTCCTCCACCCCTGTGCACACACACACTCCTCCACCCCTGTGCACACACACACACTTCTCCACCCCTGTGCACACACACACACACACACTCCTCCCCTGTGCACACACACACACACACTCCTCCACCCCTGTGCACACACACACACACTCCTCCACCCCTGTGCACACACACACACTCCTCCACCCCTGTGCACACACACACACTCCTCCACCCCTGTGCACACACACACACTCCTCCACCCCTGTGCACACACACACTCCTCCACCCCTGTGCACACACACACACTCCTCCACCCCTGTGCACACACACACTTCTCCACCCCTGTGCACACACACACACTCCTCCACCCCTGTGCACACACACACTCCTCCACCCCTGTGCACACACACACATTCCTCCACCCCTGTGCACACACACACACACTCCTCCACCCCTGTGCACACACACACACACTCCTCCACCCCTGTGCACACACACACACACACTCCTCCACCCCTGTGCACACACACACACACTCCTCCACCCCTGTGCACACACAGACTCCTCCACCCCTGTGCACACACCCATTCCTCCACCTCTGTGCACACACACATTCCTCCACCCCTGTGCACACACACACTCCTCCACCCCTGTGCACACACACACACTCCTCCACCCCTGTGCACACACACATTCCTCCACCCCTGTGCACACACACATTCCTCCACCCCTGTGCACACACACACACTCCTCCACCTCTGTGCACACACACATTCCTCCACCCCTGTGCACACACACACTCCTCCACCCCTGTGCACACACACACTCCTCCACCCCTGTGCACACACACACACACACTCCTCCACCCCTGTGCACACACAGACTCCTCCACCCCTGTGCACACACACACACACACTCCTCCACCCCTGTGCACACACAGACTCCTCCACCCCTGTGCACACACCCATTCCTCCACCTCTGTGCACACACACATTCCTCCACCCCTGTGCACACACACACTCCTCCACCCCTGTGCACACACACACACTCCTCCACCCCTGTGCACACACACACATTCCTCCACCCCTGTGCACACACACACACACTCCTCCACCCCTGTGCACACACACACACACTCCTCCACCCCTGTGCACACACACACACACTCCTCCACCCCTGTGCACACACACACTCCTCCACCCCTGTGCACACACACACACCTCCACCCCTGTGCACACACACACTCCTCCACCCCTGTGCACACACACACACCTCCACCCCTGTGCACACACACACACTCCTCCACCCCTGTGCACACACACACACACTCCTCCACCCCTGTGCACACACACACTCCTCCACCCCTGTGCACACACACACACCTCCACCCCTGTGCACACACACACACTCCTCCACCCCTGTGCACACACACACACACACTCCTCCACCCCTGTGCACACACACACACACTCCTCCACCATTGTGCACACACACACACACTCCTCCACCCCTGTGCACACACACATTCCTCCACCCCTGTGCACACACACACTCCTCCACCCCTGTGCACACACACACACACTCCTCCACCCCTGTGCACACACACACACTCCTCCACCCCTGTGCACACACACACTCCTCCACCCCTGTGCACACACACACACACTCCTCCACCCCTGTGCACACACACACTCCTCCACCCCTGTGCACACACACACACACTCCTCCACCCCTGTGCACACACACACTCCTCCACCCCTGTGCACACACACACACTCCTCCACCCCTGTGCACACACACACACACACTCCTCCACCCCTGTGCACACACACACACACACACTCCTCCACCTCTGTGCACACACACACACTCCCTCACCCCTGAACAATAAGTACATAAAAGCCTTTTTTATTTTAAGAAAAAAAAATTAAAAAAAACATGTGATCAGCCAGATAGCTCAGCAATAAAGGTGCTTGCCACCAAGCCTGATGACCTATGCGCCAGCTTTGAGACGCAAAGAGTGGAAAGAGAATATCAGATCCTGAAAATTGTCTCCTGACATCCACACCCACTCATGGAGTACACAGGGAGTAGGTGGAGTCAAAGAGACACCATGTTGCCACCAGAGGGGAAAGGCATGAGCTGTCTGCTGGAACCTTGCTGATAGGTCATGAGCCTCATGGTAAAATATAAAATAATGGAAATAGGTTAAATTAAGATGTAAGAGCTATCCAATAAAAAGCTAGAGCTAATAGGCCAATCAACGATTTAATTAATACAGTTTCGGTGTGGTTATTTCTAGTCTGGGTGGCCCGAAACGAACAATCAGTCTCCTACAACAGAAATGAATAAGTCTCTTAAGTCTATGAACACAAACAGTGGAAAAAAATGTTAAAACAGTCAAAGACCTGAAAGTGGAAATAGAATCAATAAAGAAAACCCAAACAGAGGGGCATCTGGAAATTGAAAAATTTAGGAATTGGAATAGAAGCCGTAGAAGCAAGCATCACCAACAGAATACAGAAAATGGAAGAGAGAATCTTGGTCTTTGTATACACAATAGAATAAACAGATAACCTTGGTCAAGGAAAAATTTAAATCTAAAAATTCATGACACAAAACATCCAGGAAATCAGGGGCACTATGAAAAGACCAAATCTAAGAATGACAGGAGAAGGAACAAACCCAGCTCAATGACCCAGAAAATACTTTCAATGAAATCATAGAAGAAAATTTCCCTAACCTAAAGAAGGAGATACCTATAAAGGCACAAGAATCACACAGAACAGCAAATAGACTGAACTACAAGAGAAAATCCACTCCTCCTATAGTAACTAAAACACTAAACATACAGAACTAAGAAGGAATATTAAAAGTTTCAAGGGAAAAATACCAAGTAACATAGAAAAGCAGACCTATTAAAATTATATCTGGCTTTTCAGTGGAGACTTTAAAAACCTGCAGGGCCTGGACAGAAGGACTACAGACTCAAAAAGACCACAGATGTCAACCCAGACTACTATACCCAGCAAAACACTCAATCACAAAACACGAAGATTACAAATATTCCATATTTAAGCATTATCTATATACAAATCCAGCCCTGCAGAAGTCCTTAGCTGGAAAACTCAAACCTGAAGAGATTAACCACACTAGATTAAACACAGGAATACATAATTCCAGACCAACAAATCAAAAGAGGGGAAACACACACACAGTCCTCAACATCAACAAAATAACAGGAACCAACAAACACTGCTCATTAATATCTCTCAACACCAACAGTCTCAATTCCCCAATAAAAAGACACACCGTAACAGAATGGATGTGAAACAGGATCCAGCTTTCTGCTACATCCAAGAAACACACCTTACTGTCAAGGTAGACATCACCTCAGGATAAAAGGATGGAAGAAGATATTCTAAGCAAATGGATCTAAGAAGCAAGCTGGGGTCGCCATTCTAATATCTGACAAAATAGACTTTAAACCAAAACTAATCAGAAGAGATAGGGAAGGACACTACATACTCATCAAAGGAAAAATCCTCCAAGAGGACATTGCAATTCTTAACATCTATGACCAAACACAAGGGCACCCAAATTCATAAAAGAAACACTATACTGCTTAAATCACATATTGACCCTCACACATCGATAGTGAGAGACTTCAGTATCCCTATTCTTGCCAATAGACAGGTCATTCAGACAAAAACTATCAGAGAAATGTTGGAGGTCCCTGATATCAACAAAATAACAGGAACCAACAAAAACTGCTCATTAATATCTCTCAACACCAACAGTCTCAATTCCCCAATAAAAAGACACCCTGTAACATAATGGATGTGAAACAGGATCCAGCTTTCTGCTACATCCAAGAAACACACTGTCAAGAGAAAGAAGGAAGGAAGGAAGGAAGGCAAGAGAAACAGAGGGGAAGGAAAAGAAAGGGGAAATTGTGTAGAACAGTGTCACCTTGTGGCCATCTGGGATATAGCACGTACATAAGTGCCCAGTTTTCTTACAACTAATAATCTTCTAATAATTGTGACAGGTACAATTATTAAGCTTGAACAATTCTTAAAAGAAATATCAATAACACTGATTTTCTATGAAACCATAGTGAACTCCTTCCTCGGGCAGGACGGCGCATGAGTGGACTGAGCAGCCCATTTGTGAAACCATTTGTGTTGGGACCCCTCAGGGCACTGAGGAGATGGCTCAGGGGAGAGTGCTTGCTGCTAAAGCTCCAGAAACAGAGTTCAAATCCTTAGAACCCACAGCAAATGCTAGGTGTGGCCACATGTGCCCATAACCCCAGCACTGTAAGGAGTGGAGACAGGAGGACTGGGGCCACCTGTGGTTCAGGGTTCAGTGACAGACCTCCAGTAAATAAGTCAGAGAGTTAGAGAATGCAGCACCTGGTGTTCTCCTTTGGACTCAGTGTGTACGGGCGTGTGCATCTGCAGATACAAGTACACACACACACACACACACACACACACAGAGAGAGAGAGAGAGAGAGAGAGAGAGAGAGAGAGAGAGAGAGAGAGAGAGAGAGATTTAGAGCCCAGTGTGTGTCACTACTGGAAAGCAGTGGAAGCTTTAGAAGTAGAAGTCCAGTGGGAGAAAGTTAGTGTTCTCTCTCTCTCTCTCTCTCTCTCTCTCTCTCTCTCTCTCTGCCATTGATTAACAGTTCCTTCAATGTGTACTACTTCAGCACAGACCCCAAGGCAGTGGGACAGGTGGCCATAAAGTGCACCCCCAGAACGAGTTAGTGGAAATCAGCCTATCCCCTTTCCAAACTGAGTGTTCAGGGGCAGGAAGCTCGGCACCCAGCATTCATTCTTTTAATGAATGAATGAAAAGAGAAGCCACATGAGAAGAAAAAATAGATCCCTGAAATTGAGCAATATAAACCTGAGACAGAAGAGCATCTATAGGCACACACCCAGCAAGCCTCTCTCCTGCTGTGCAGACTGAGGACCTGATTTAATGAATCAAGACTTTGCAGAATGAATCCAAGGAACACCAAAGTAAAGGACGAGCCACAGAAATTCTGATGACATGACATGAAAAGGCCAGCCTGGGCTACATGGTGAGTCTCAGGCAAGTCCTCATCTCTCATCAAGGAAATTTCTCTTTTCAACAGAGACCATCACAGAAAAACATAACCAAAGACAGAGTTGTGGAGTGCAGCCCCGATGGATAGTCCACAAAACAACTCCAGATCCCTAAACACAGCAGAAGTGGGGGTGGGAAGATCAGGGAATTTGCAGAGTTTGTCTCCCAGGAATGTCAGAAGCTACACCCAGAAGGTCTCACCAACATGACTGAAGGGCTCTCTAACAGACCCGAGCACCGCAAACACGGCATCAACAGATCTTGCCCCTGACCCTTTTCTCTGCCTTTCTAAACTTTTAGATCACATTCCTAAAGCTATCCGCCAAGGTCTATTCCTTTTTTGTTCACTGACTTATTCCCAAGACTGCTCGCCAAGGTCCAACTATCAAAACACATCAAGGTTCAGTAATTAAAATTCATTATTTTGACTAACCTAATTAACATATCCAATCAGAACTTACCAACATGTCCTAGCTCATTCTAACACAGACCCCCCCCCCTTTTCCCTTCTTAAAACTGACGCTTGCAAAAACTATTTGCTGCTGTTTCTGCCCGACTCGGACTCAGCCACCTTGTCTCTGCCTTGCTTTAATAGAAGACCTCTTTGTGTTTGGTTTGTGCTTGGAAACTGGTGGTTGGGTGTGGTCTGTGCCCAAACCAGGGTCCACAGGGGAGCACCCACAGTATGTGGGTCCCTTCAGTGACTGTTTAATTGTGAGAGGAACAAGGACAACAACAATAGACTTGTCAAAGTGTACGGGGTTGGGGGTTGGGTGGGAGGATGGGGGAAACCACAAGGCCTCAACACTACACAAAAGACTCCAGGCAACTAAGGGATGCTGAGAGTGGGGGACATGGTCCTCCCCAGGGAAGAGCGCATCTACTGTTACCTGATACCAGGCAGCCGGCACTGAACACAGACGCAGTAACTTTACACAGATTGAGCAGGTTATATCTAAACATATTCATATACACATATGCCTGCAACATCAATCAATGAAAAAAGAGGTCATGAATTTGAAAGAGCAAGAATGGTTATTGAGGGGGGCGTCTAGAAGGAGGAAAGGGAAAGGATATAATTATATTATAATCTCAAAAGAATATATAAAATTATAATATAATCTCAAGAGTCAGCTTTCTCTTTGTGAACACTGTTTTTCTTCAGCTCTCCTCCACACCCTGTTATAGGTGTGCCTGCCTATACACTCTGCCTTCCGGGATCTCCCCACTGTTGGCCCCTCTTCTGTCTTCAGTGCATTCATTTAGCTGCTCCTGTCCTGGTGTATAATCAACACTTCCTATACAGAACTCAACGCCTTATTTATTACAGCCACATGACTTGCATGCTGCGCCAATTATGTTGTATAAGCTATGCAAATTACTTCATATAAGTCATGCAAATTACTTCATATAAGAGTAAACATCTCCCTTTAAAGGTGATTTATCTTATTCTGCAGTATTTAATGGGTAATCTATTCATTTTAAAGTGTCTAACATTTGTGAGTCAATTCATCCTTTGATTTACATATCAATGGAAAGTCTAGTTCTCAACCTGTAGCTACTTAGGACTTGTTTGTGGTGGGTGGATAGCCCTCCTTTGTGCCAATGGACCACGTACACTTCCAGCATGCTAAGTCATATGTATCCAAGTTCTCTATTCGGTGCTCTAGCTTGTCAGTTTCAAGGTATTTCCTAACAAGATCTGAATCACCTTACATATTGTGAAAGCCAACAACATCTAGAAAGGCCCGATCATAGGGGTGAATTATATAAATATTCATATTTTCAAGGTGACGATAGTATAATAAGAAATGTCTTAAGAATAAATAAATACTATTAATCATTTAAAGAAAAAAAGATGAACTGGCAGAATAGACAGGCGGAACCTTCGCAGACGCGGTACTCACGGTGGTGGGCGGAGCGTGTCGCGCTCGACCCCGCCCTCTGTGGGCGTGGTGTGAGCGGGGCTAGCCGCGCGGGCAGGCGCGCCCTGGCCGTTTCCTAGGATACGAAACACACACGGCGTTGGAGCTTCACAAGGGAGTGATCGAGGTAAGCTGCCGGCACCGGCGGGTAATCCCAAGCAGGCTGCGGGACCCAACCCGACCTGAGCATCGAAGCCACCCGGCATGACGCCTCGGCGCTCCGTCCAGCCAGGGCCACTCTCCACCGGGAGGCGGGACCTGGACGCCGGTACGGGCGGGCGGGCGAGAGGAGGGTCCCAGGGCGGAGCGACGGGCTGGGGAACGGGAGGACGCGGGCAGGGGGCTGGCTCTCGGGGCTCCTTAAGCTTCCCAGGGTCCCTCAGGCTCCCCAGGACTCCGAGGACTCCCCAGAGTTTTCCAGGCTCCCTAGGGCTTTCCAGGATTTGGCGCTATCCTCCCTTAACACGTCTGCAAAGAGATCCGTAGGCTGAGCTGATGTCCTGGGTCCCCTACACATCCTGAGGATATTCTGGATGAGTGGAAACTACATTTAGGAGTGAGGCACGGGACTGAATCTCAGGGGAAGCAGAACAGAGTTCAGATCTCATAAAGTAGAAATGGAGGGAGGAGAAAGAGAAGGTCCAACCCAGACCTGCTCGGAGCATTCAAGGTTGCAAGCAGGTGAGAGCTGAGCTCCTGCACTGAGGGGCTGTCTAGGTGTCCTCTCCAAGCCCGGGAGACCCACCCTCCGGGGTCAGAACCCCCTCCTCCCAACCCCAGTGGCATCTGCTCCTAGAGACTTAGCTCACAAGGAATAAAATTTGCCAAACAAAGACTGGCTCTTTACCGCACTTGGACCTTTTATTTAGGCACAGATGTGGAGCACAGGGACTAATGTCATTTGTTGACACTATGTCATTTGCTGTAATGGTAAAGGATCCTCATAGAGGTGACCTATTTTAATTAGAACTGGCCTTGTGCAGGGTGTTAGAGCTCTCCGTGCCGTGGGTTCATTCATTAATTAACTTTGAAACAGTTCGTGAATGTTAGCACAGAGCTGTCTTTGTGGCTTTACAATCTGAGGCAGAATCTTTTCCTGCCTGGTATGGTGGCTCAGTCTATACTAACACCAAGAATTTAAAGCTACCATGAGCTAATAGCCAAATTCAAAGGCAGCCTGGGCTACATGAGATTCAGGCTGGGGGATGGGCGAATATTCTTTTCCCGTTACAATAATCCCTCGTTTGATTTTTATAAATAAGTCTGCCACTTGACTAGTGTGGATTTTCTTTTCCTTTTTTTTTATTCCTCTATTTTGTTTTTAGCTGATTCAAAAATTCTTAAAACACTACGGCTTAGTTTAAAAAGTTAATGGTGGCCTTGGAATGTTATGATAATGTGTTCCCCTAAGACGTATCCTAACCGGTTCTGTTGGGTGACTGGCAGGCCCATCTTACCCTCCATCTGCCCTCCACACTAATCCCTTTTAATCTTATTTAAATCCCTTATTAGCTAGTAGAGAATTGACAATTACTGTGCATTTGTGTTGTAATTATACATTTGGATTAAAGTAAATAAGAGAGAATGAAGATTTTTGCAGTCCTATGGGTGGAAGTCTAAATGAATGTTCTTTTTAATGTCAACATGGAATATGTGTTTAACCTGCAGGAGGATTGATGAATGGTACGTCTGAGCTGCTGAAAATTCGGAGTCCTTAACAACTGTGTTACATTCATAGATTTAGAGCAGCGATGTTGCGTGTGAGATGAAGACCCATGGGCAGGGAGCTGTGCTTTTACTTAAATTAGATATAAGGCTTTTTTGAGTCGTAATCAGTTCAGGGCCTTGCTGTGCTCCGTTAGTAAAAAGTAGCTATTGATATGCAGTCAGCAAGGTGGTGCAAGGAAATATTGATTTCTACCTTCAGGGATGGGAACATGCTTGCCCCACACCACACAAGCATGAGGTCCTGAGTTCAGTCTACGGAATTAATGTGAGAGGAAAAGAAAAAACAGACAGACACACACTTGTAGTTTCAAGGGCAAAGACAGATGAATCTTACTGGTCATCTAGCCTCACCAAGTTGGCAAGTCCCTGGCCAGTGAGAGACTCCATCTCAGAACAAGGTGGGCAGCATCCAGAAGGACACAGGGGCTGACCTCTGGCCTACACACACGCTGCCTTCGCATCTACGCTGCCTTCTATTGTGCCATTGTCCCTCTATCTTCAGAGAGTGGGCGGAATGGGAAACACCTTCCAGCCCTGAAGACCTGCTTGTTTTTTTAATTCACATGACTCTGGAGAAAGCCTTGCTAAAGCTTTTGGTTTTTGTGTCTTAGGAAGTCTAGGATGCAAGCATGTTTTACCTAAAGAGTAGGTGAGGTTTGAAATGGATGGATTCTCACGGCTCTGACCTTTTCAATATCTGGTGGCATCCACATAACCTTCACTTCATCCCAAACACACCACCAGGAAATGGCTATGGTCCCTGTTGACTAGTCCTTACCTCTAACCATAGCCCCTGCTGTCACTATCCCCAAAATAGACTTTTTCATTTCCATTGTTTATCCGGTGTTTGGTTAGTCCGCCTTAAAAATGAAACTTCTAGAATAGCTTTGTCAAAAACGGTTTAGCTTCCAGAGTAAGGCAGAGAGTCGTCGTTGACTGGGTTGTCTGTTTGCTGTGATACTGGGCACAGAGAGGCAGGGTGGCCCTCCCCTTCAGGGTGGTGGTGATGGTGGTTGATGGGCCCCGTAGTGGAAGGATGAGGAGCGGTTGGGAAGTGGATGCAAAGTAGTTTTTGCTCCTTATTCAGGTACCCTCTTACCTTCTGTTTCTACTTCCTGAATACCACTCACCCCTAAGCCCACCCTCTCCCCTCCACCTTGCTTACCAGTGTTGCCTCTTGTATCCTCTCCTAAAACAGTGTAGACATTTTTGGGACCATGACTCTCCTCTTCCATGCTCTCAATGCTTTGTGCTCAGTCAGTTGTTATCAGGAGGATAATCGAGTTAAAGGATGTCGTCACCATGCCATTATATCTGCGTGTGCGGTGTGCGCACAGGCTAGAGAAGAAGGCAGGTGTCCTGCTATGTCACTTTCTACATGAGACAGGGTTTCCCTACTGAATCTGGACTAGGCTGGCCGCCAGGAAACACCAGGGATCCTCCTGTCTCTGTCTCCCAAAGCTGTGGGGTAAGAGGCACATGTGACCACACCCAGGTTTTCCTGTGCTTGTTAGGTAGCCAGACTCAGGTCCTCGGGGGTCCCCAGGCCTTGTTCTTACTCACTGAGCCATTTCTCCAGTTCCCACATCAGCGTGTTTCAGAATTATATTTTAAAATTTAAATTTTTAAGATTTACTTCTTTTATCATATGTGTACGAGGAGTTTGCTTGCATGTATGTCTGTGTCCTGTGTATCCTGTAACTGGAGTTGTGAACTGATATGTGGGGTGTTGGGACTCAAACTGGGGTCCCCTGAAGGAACGGCCAATGCTCTTAATCACTGAGCCACCTCTCTAGCCTCAGAATTACGTTATTTTTATGGTGATGCTTCATGTAGATTTTTCTGCCTTAATCGTCCAGGTCCTAGTGTCTCACACTTCCTCTCTCGTCTCTGCTTCAAAGGCCTTTCTAGTGTCGTTCCAGAAATCAGGATGATCCAGGGGCAGCTCCAGGTTTCAGGGTACCACAGACCCCTGTCCACTGACTGCCACATGACCCTGCCCACTGACAGCCACAGGCCCTTCCATTGACAGCCATGGGCCCTTCCATTGACAGCCACAGGCCCTTCCACTGACAGCCACAGGCCCCGTCCACTGACAGCCACAGGCCCCGTCCACTGACAGCCACAGGCCCCTGTCCACTGACAGCCACAGGCCCCTGTCCACTGACAGCCACAGGCCCCTGTCCACTGACAGCCACAGGCCCCTGTCCACTGACAGCCACAGGCCCCTGTCCACTGACAGCCACAGGCCCCTGTGCACTGACAGCCACATGACCCTGCCCATTGACAGCTGTATGCTGATGTCTCAAGGAGAGGAACTGGGCTAGGAGTCTTATGGTTGTGCTATGGTATGGAGGCTGTGTAGCTTTGGAACAAAGGGGATGATTTCTTTATGAAGTGCAGCAACTGTAAAGCCAAAAGGAGTGGTTATTGTTGGACATCACACGCAGAAACCAAAGTGCTTCAAGCCTAACTTGAGCATCGGATGGACTCCATCCTTTGGTCTCTGGTTGATCATAAACAGTCCATTTCACTCCCTGTGGGTTTGTTTTACATCCTTACTAATGGAGGAATGTTGTGATACAGCTTTCTGCCTAAACAAATTGTCTAGCTGTTACGTAGCCAGAAAGGATCAGTAAACCTCTCTCTAGAGAGCTCGTTTCCTCGAAACAGGCATGCATCCCTGAGCAGGGGTAACTGGGAGACAGGGCAGCAATCCGGTGTGCTGTCATCATCTGCAGAACCCAAATGCAGCAAATGTCCTTTAGTCTGTGGGTGGCTAACCCAGCAGGGGGCACAGAACAGAACAAACATCCCCAAACACCTTTCCCAGTTGTGTTTGCTCATGCAGAAAAAGAAGAACTGAAGAAAAGTACATTTCAATTAAGAACCATCTACAGTGATTTTTCTACATTAATACCTTGATATTTTGATTGGTATCTGAGCGTATAGTATAAATACAGTTTAGGAAAACTCATTTCTCCCCCCCCCCAGGCAAACCAGAAGCCATTTGCTGGCATTCCTTAAGACATTTCACCTAGGTATACATTGAGGAAGATAAAGAAACCCTAAATATAAACGGCATTGTCTTAGTTAGGGTTTCTATGACTGTGAAGAGACACCATGATCACAACTCTCTTATAACGGAAAACATTCATTGGAACTGGCTTACAGTACTGACACACTTCCTCCAACAAGGTCACACCTACTCCAAGAAGGCTACACCTCCCAATAGTGCCACTCCCCACGGACCAAGCAAAGTGTCTATGGGGGCCATTGTTATTCAAACCACCACAGGGGTCTTACAATTACAAGATCTTACCGTGGGATTACACAGCCTGTTTCCATGTGTCTTTAAAGGAAATGTTTTCTGTAATGTCCGTACTACTTGTAGTGTCCGTACTTCTAAGTGTACTATGCCTGTAGTGAGAGACAGTTGGCACTCCGTGCTCTATGCGCTATTCACGCTACATTATGGTATGGTGTGGGAGCCAGGCAAGGGGCTGGAGATTGAAACACACAGAGACACACAGAGACAGAGTCATGGGTCATTCTTGAAACAAGAATGCCAATTTGAATCAAGAATGCCAACGTTATTGTGTTCCAGGGCAGTTTAGATAGGGCCTTCCCCGGCCAATGGCCATGTCCTAACTCCCAGGATCCTTCAGCTGCAAGCCACCAGCACTCAGAGCAGCTGCAAACACAGGAAAACAAATTGTTTTGTTCAGAGTAGCTGCAAGCGCAGGAAAAACAAGTTGTTCACAGGAAATTCAGGGTCTGCGGGTCCACAATCCCCAGCAGTTTACTCTCTGAAGAAGTGTTAAATGCATAGATACTCCTCTGATCTAAAAGCCCTACAGCATTCCAAATACATCCCTGAAAACAGGGAACTATGTGATTTTTGCTGTGCGTGTGTGCGTTCACAGATGCTTCTTTCTCAGAAAGCCTGCTTTGGGATGCCTTGGGGACGTTGACAGCTATGACACCTCATTGTTGGGCCTGAAGTACCATCTGTCAGAGAGAAGCATCTCTTGAGTTTTACCTCATGAAAGTGGAAGCACTCCGGTGGGAGGAAAATAACCCTAGAATGCAGGACCCAACCAGAAGGGATATTTCAAAGCAAGCTGTCTTCTAATGGTGCTATTCGGGAACCAAGCATAAAGTCTCTGTCGTGCCCAAGTTGAGACCCCCAGAGAGACCACTGGAATCCAGTCAAGTCCAGAATGCAAAAGCAAGGTTTATTTCTTGTGCCAGCTAGCTGGGAGTTCCCCATTACATATAATGTAGCACAGTAGGGAGAGCTCCCGTTCCTCATTTGGGGTTGACACATACAGGCAAAAACCGCAAGCCAGGTTTACTCAGGGTCAAGGGGGTTGGTTTTGCTCATTACAGGGTATGGACTCCTTCTGCATACCCTCTTCCTCCTGTAAGCAGCTACTTCTGCTTCTGTGCATGCCCCCCACCATCTCCCCAAGCAGTTATTTCTGCTCCTGTCTAGTCCACAATGCTGGGTGTTTACTGGCTGCTAGGGACAGTTGATCTGCACTTTTGCAAAGGTTCCTGTTTCCAGCTAACTCTTCATGCTGCAAAGTTTCTTGAACCCAGTGCCTTAATCAGCTCCTGATCAAGCAAAGTTTCTTAAAATTTTCCATGTCCTTACAGTCTCTAGCACAGAGAGAGATTTCTGGAAGCCAAGAACGATCAAGAGACACGAGTTAAAAAAACAGTTGCCTGAACTGAAAGTAGAACAATGGAGGGAATTGTGAGTTAGGTTGTACCTTATTTTATTCAATTACAGTAACAAAATCAAGACCCGCTGGAGCCTAGGAGTCCGGCAGAACCATTTTAATATTTTCACATCTGTGGTTTTGAAGCCCACAAAGCTCTGGAAAATGAAATTTTAAAAATAAAGTTGCGTAAACTCATTTGTGACAGCAGGAACCGAATGGTATGATCCCTGCCCCCCGCCCCCCCCCCACTGTCTGTCTGCTTTGCTCTTTCTTTCCATAAGTTTTGTCTACAGGTGTATGACCATGCTACTTGAAGGCATCAGTGACATAGATATGACCACCATATTGCTTTATTAAAATCTGAAAATGTCTGTATTCCATACTTTCCCAAGAGTTTCACATAAGCATTAGTGAACTTTTGTTGAATTTATGTATGTCAATACATTTCTCATTTGACTCATTAACAAATGTAAATTAGCAAATAACCCAGAAATAAGGAGTCCATCATTTCACAAAAATCAACTATTTTCCTTTATTTTTATTATTTATTTATTATTTAGTTTATTTTTTGATTTTTATTGTGCTCTACATTTTTCTCTCCTCCCCTCCCTGCCTCTCCTCTCCCCTCCAACCCTCTCCCAAGGTCTCCATACTCCCAATTTACTCAGGAGATCTTGTCTTTTTCTACTACCCATGTACATTAGATCTATGCATGTCTCTTTTAGGATTGATGTCTAGGATTGTGATTTGTGGGCTAGTTTTCTTTGCGTTAGGTTTAAAAACCACTTATGAGTGACTTCATGTGATAATTGTCTTTCTGGGTCTGGGTTACCTCACTCAAAATAATGTTTTCTAGCTCCATATTTGCCTGCAAAATTCAAGATGTTATTTTTTTCTGCTGTGTAGTACTCCATTATGTAAATATACCACATTTTCCTTATCCATTCTTCGGCTGAAGGACATTTAGGTTGTTTCCAGGTTCTGACTGTGACAAACAAAGCTGCTATGAACATAGTTAAGCACATGTCCTTGTGGCACGATTGAGAATCCTTTGGATATATACCCAAAAGTGGTATTTCTGGGTCTTGAGGAAGGTTGTGTCCTAATTTTCTGAGAAATTGCCACACTGACATCCAAAGGGGCTGTACCAGCTTGCATTCCCACCAGCAATGCAGAAGTGTTCCCTTTTCCCCACAACCTCTCCAGCATAAGTTGTCATCCGTGTTTTTGATCTTGGCCATTCTTACAGGTATAAGATGGAATCTCAGAGTTGTTGAACATTTCCTTAAGTGTCTTTCAGCCATTTTATATTCCTCTGTTGAGAGTTCTCTGTTTAAATCTGTACTCCATTTTTTAATTGGATTATTTGTTCTTTTGATGACTAATTTCTTGAGTTCTTTGCATATTTTGGAGATCAGACCTCTGTCTGATGTGGGGGTAGTGAAGATCTTTTCCCATTCTGTAGGCTGTCGTTTTGTCTTACTGACCGTGTCCCTTGCTTTACAGAAGCTTTTCAGTTTCAGGAAGTCCCTTTTATTAATTGTTTCTCTCAGTGTCTGTGCTGCTGGGGTTATATTTAGGAAGTGGTCTCCTGTGCCAATACGTTCAAGTGTATTTCCCACTTTCTCTTCTATAAGGTTCAGTGTGGCTGGCTTTATGTTGAGGTCTTTGATCCATTTGGGACTTGAGTTTTGTGCATGGTGATAGATATGGGTCTATTTTCATTCTTCTACATGTTGATATCCAATTATGCCAGCACCATTTGTTAAATATGCTTTTTTTTTCATTTGATATTTTTTGCTTCTTCGTCAAAAATCAGGTGTTCAAAGGTGTGTGGATTAATATCTGGGTCCTCAATTCAGTTCCATTGGTCCTCCTGTCTGTTTTTATGCCAATACCAAGCTGTTTTCAATACTATAGCTCTGTAGTAGAGTCTAAAGTCAGGGATTGTGATTCCTCCAGAAGTTCTTTTATTGTACAGGATTGTTTTGGCTATCCTGGGTTTTTTGCTTTTCCATATGAAGTTGAGTACTGTTCTTTTGAGGTCTGTGAAGAATTTTGCTGGAATTTTAATGGGCATTGCATTTAATCTGTAGGTTGCTTTTGGTAAGATTGTCATTTTTACTATGTTAATTCTACCTACCCACGAGCATGTGAGATCTTTCCACTTTCTGGTGTCTTCTTCAACTTCTTTCTTCAAAGATTTAAAGTTCTTGTCATACAAGTCTTTCACTTGTTTAGTTAGAGTTACTCCAAGATATTTTATGCTATTTCACAAAAATCAACATTTTTTTTGCATTGTGCTTTAACTCCAAAAGTGGAAAACTGCACTCTTTACCATCATGTGACAGGTCACACTCAAGCCTGAAGCTCACCAAAACATCACATAAAATTACCTTCAAACCGTGTGTTGAAGGTGTCCATGAAACATGCATGTATTTCAGGTTTAGAATTGAGTCCCATTCTTATGCTACTTCAACATATATATGTAAATATTCCAAAGTCCGAAAACATTTAAATCCAAATCACTTCTGTTCCTACACATTCTTAGGAGAACTCCTGGTCTGAGGCCACACTCTGTCCCTTGATTGTTTTAATACATTTCTGTATTTTTGAAATTTTAAAAAAAGGTGATATAAAGCAATTCTAATTCAGAATTTATTTATTTATTGGTTTTTTGAGACAGGGTTTCTCTGTGAAACAGCTCTGGCTGTCCTGGAACTCGCTTACTAAACCAGGCTGGCCTTGAACTCCCTTAAACTCCCAGAGCTGTTCGCGCCTCTTGCCTGGGATTAAAGGTGTGTGAAAGGTGTGTGCCACCACTTCAGGGCCTGAGTTTATTTTTTCAATAATAGTTTTAACGTAAATTTCAGTTACTCAGGTCGTAACAAAAAGCTCAAGTGCAGTCACCACACACCCGAGAGAGGTTACCTTGTGAACTACTTCAAACTGGTCACTTGGAAACGCTCTAGCCTCTTGACCCCTAAAGCAGTAAGTTCATTTGCAGTAAGTTAGCCACACGACCACTAAATGCAGTAACCGACCACAGCCTGGGTTCTCTGCTGGAGAGGGAGGTGCAATTCAAGGACATGATTGAATCAGTGGAGAGCACTGGAATAGGACTGCCCAAGTATGGTGTTCATCTTCAGAAGATATGGAGGTGGCTGTTAGAGATGGATGTTAACCTTAGGTGTTACAGAAAAAGAGGTTTGCGTGTGCCCCCAAAATGTGCGTTTGGAGAAAGCACTCAGATAGTGGATAGACCACCCAGTGCAGGGACAGGGAATCGTCAAGTGGCCTGTGAGTGTGTTGTGTGTAGAGTTCCTTCCACACCGCCCGAATGGCCTCCAACAATGACCTTTCTATCAGCTCTAATCTTTCTGTGTCTAGGTTGTCAGTGAACGTGCTGTCGGGACGTTCTATAATGAAGCATTTTGGTGTGCTTTTTCACAGGGTGTCCATAACAATGGAAGCAGTGTCTCTCGGCCAGATTCCTTATCGCTGTATCTCATGAGCCTACCTGATCTCGAGGAAGAGCCGTATTTAATGATGACAAGCCTGTCACCAGTATAGCAACAAGAAGGGAAAGGACCACAAATAAAGAAGTATTTAGATTTCTATTGCACAAGGAAGCTATCTCCGTGAACAGCCTCTGCTGCACTACCTTTTCCCACGATGAACCGATACACAACCATGAGGCAGCTGGGGGACGGCACCTATGGGAGTGTGCTTATGGGCAAGAGCAACGAGTCCGGGGAGCTGGTGGCCATCAAGAGGTGTGTGCGTGCGCGGCACAGAGGAGTTTCCGTCTAAATGTTGGGTGTTTGTTTCCCTTTGCTTGCCTGAGAACCTGCAGCATCAGGGAGAGGGTTTCAGTTCAGACCCCAAAGTAGTTTGAGTGGTGAGGGACACTATTCTAGGAAACAGAAAGTTAGCAGAAAGGAGGATTCTTACATGAAGGAAAAGTCTGTATGACTTTAATGTTCTGCTTTATTCTGATACATAAATAAACCACATAAATATGAGGGCTCTGCATTTTATGCCTGATGCATTTGGGATAAAACTGGAGGTAGTGAATGTTTCTCAAAGTTAAACATGGGGAACAAACTAGAACTTACTGTTTTTTTAAAAACAATCAGCGTCAAGATAAGGTTGGACTTACAATGTCAAAGTGAATTCTGAAAAGGATATGCCACCTCAGCATCCTCAAGCAAGATCAGATACTTTTAAAATTCTGAAATCAATTTGTAAAGAATTGGCATCTCCTATGTACACTTTGGGATGAATGCAATCATTTTATTAATCTAGTTTTCCTGTATGGCTTTATTTCAATTGATTTTTGCTTTAAAGCCATTATGTTAGATCTGTCGTTTGGGAAGTAACAACTTTCTAAAAACCCATGGCACTGCAAAGTGCCTTTGGGGAAGTCCTGATCTTCACCAAACTGATTCCCAAAGCTTCCTTAGAGAGCCTGAAGGACTCTTAAGTGAAATTCTAATTCAATGAGGATACTTTAAAAATAATAGCAATGACACCCTTCATGTCTCATGATGGTTCATAGAAAACTCAGAAACAAAAGAACATCCACTAAGTTTTCAATATGCTTTGTAATACAGTAGCACATGCCCCATGGGAAGGCATTTGAGCCACAGAGAGGCCGTGAAAGGCCATCCATCCATGAGCAGGTGAACAAGGACTTGCACCCAGCTGTGCAATTCCACAGCCCACGTCTTAACTCCCTCTCGCTGTCAGTCCCTTACCCGGTTCCTCACGTGTGTGCTCTGACTTTACGAGGCCCCGCATTTTAGAAATTAGCCCACATAATCGAATCACTCTCAGTTTCCTGGTGGTCTACAAATCATCAATAGGAGATTGTATTATTTTCTCCCTTCTGTGATAAAATGCTAGACAGAGGCACCTATGGGCAGAAAGGCTTATTTGTGCCTCATGATTGGAGAAGGGGTACAATCCGTCATGGCAGGGGAGGCCTGGCGACAGAGTGGCCACACTACCTCGGCTGTTCTGAAGTAGACAGAGATGAACTCTGGCGTCAGCTCACTTTTTTCCCTTTTTATTCAGCCGAGGATCTGTAGGTTGGGGTCACTCACATTCAAGGTGTGTCTTCCCCTCTTCAGTTGAACTTTTCTGGAAACACCCTCATACACATGCACTCAGAGGTGTGTCTCCTTGGTGATTCTGAAGCCAGTCAAGTTGACAATAAAAATGATCACAGAGACCATACCACTAAGTGCAGTCATGGACATAGTTGGGTGGTTAGGTTTGGGGGAGGGCTGTTTTGTTTTGAGACAAGATCTCACTATGTAGTAGCCCTGGCTGTTCAGAACTCACTATGTAACCCTGGCTCTTTGGAACTCACTGTGTAAACCAGGCTGGCCTCAAACTCACAGAGATCTGCCACCTCTGTGCCCTGAGCACTGGCATATACTTCCACGCTTCGCACATTATTAATGCACGAAACAATGCTCACACCAGTTTGGATTTAAAGGGGTATTTATTTTAGGGGTAAAACTTACAGAACACCGACAATCAGGAAAGGAGTCTGGTCGCTGGCGCGAGAGCCGGAACCAAGAGCAGAAACCAAGAGAGCTTGCAGAGGACTGCTGCTCTTTTAAAAAAGAGCAATAGACCACGCCCCAGTGGGCTGGTATTTCAGCGGCAATTGGCTGAATGGCAATTGGCACTCTGCAGCATGTTGTTCTTCTTGTCCTGTTCCCTTCAGTGACTAAACCTCCATTCACACAGAAATATGCTCCATCTGTTGTCTGAGCAGCGCAATTACTTCCTAAGCTAAACATTCTACTGTGTCTAATAGGGAAGAGGGTAGAACGCGAGAAAGGCTCCGGGGTCAGTTCCCGGCCACCACCCGCCACTCCACACCCCCGACCCCACGAGGAAAGCAGAAAAGGAAAGACTTAAGTCTGGATCACCTGTGGGTTTGGTTTTGGTTTTGCTTATTTGTTTGTTTTCTTTTCTCTCCCTGATTTAAGGTATTTCATAATCCCTTATCCAAAGAACTAGTGATGTAAATGTTGTTAGATTAAGTCCTTCGCTGAATTTGCTGCCAAACTTTGTAACTTTCGCCCTGTCCCGCTTCTGAGGTATAGGGTTTGGGTTTATCTTTTAAATCCCAGAAAGGAAATGTACACGGGAGACTTAAAAAAAAAAAAACAGTCCCAGTTAAAGAGCTCACTGAGAAGGGAAGCTCAGGACAGCCATACTGTGCTGAAACAGAGTGGTGGCCCCGACCCGGCACACCTGAGCCCAAACATGGCACCGTGAAGTGTAAACAGAAAGGAGGGGATTTCCTTCTGGGGAGGAAGAGTGGTTTCCCAAAGTGAAGCCATAATCAAGAACACCAGAGGTGGTGAAATTTGTTTCTTGCAGCCTTCACTCCTGAACACTAGCTTTCCCTCATTTATTTCAGGATGAAGAGGAAGTTCTATTCTTGGGATGAGTGTATGAACTTGCGAGAAGTTAAGGTAAAAACGTCAAGGCTCCAACAGGACACCATCTCCAAGGACAGCAGCTGAGATCATTCCGTTGTAGACCAGTGATGTTCAGCCTTCCTAATGATGCGACCCTTTAATACAGTTCCTCACGTTGTGACCCCAACCATAAGATTATTTTCATTGCTACTTCCTAACTTTGATTTTGCTATTGTTATGAATCATAATGTAAATTATCTGATATGCAGGATTTCCCATATGCGATACCCAAAGGGGTTGTGACTCACAGGTTGAGAAGCACTGCTTTTGACTCTTCCAAATGCCCCCTAATGATAACTGCATCTGCCCCCTTCCTTTCCATTCCTCCTTGCTCCCATGTTAGTGGGGAACAGAGAATAACCAGGCCGTCTTCTACTTAAAGATGACCTTACAGCTCACACTCCAAAAGGGAAGGCAGCTTTTGAAATCATGACCTGCCTTTCCCTTGTAGTCTATTCTGTGTGGCTTGGGTGAGTTTTTAGATACTTTGTGTGGAGTCTAACAGAAAGAGACAGGTAGACCTGCTTTGGAAAATGAGGAGGGAAAGTGGCCGGTGGACCCTCCGGGCAGCTACTGACGGTTTGGTGGCCCGTTTTCTCTTAGATCATTAATATTTGCTTTAAATCGGTGCTCCAAGCGCTTTTAAAATAATGCAGATATTAGCATGTAATGCGTTAATGAATCTAAGAGAAACGGACAGTTACCTGAGGTAACTAGCTAGCACAAATGAGGTCCTGCAGATTTCTGTAAATTTGCTTTAACAATGGCCTTGCTCCCCTACTTTGCAGTCCCTGAAGAAACTCAATCATGCCAATGTGATTAAACTAAAAGAAGTTATCAGAGAAAATGACCATCTTTATTTTATATTTGAATATATGAAAGAGAACCTCTATCAGCTAATGAAGGACAGGTATGTCTTTATTTTATGAAAACTATATTTTCCCTGTCATTTTCCCCATGAGTTCCTTGGATCCTGTCAGTGCATCACACTTGATGAAATGCTGGTTTATAACTTGAAGAGGCTGAATTAATTGAACTGATAGTTATTTCATCACACGATAGCATTTGACACTGAAGAACCAGCTATGAGGTCGCTCCACTCTTCCACTGTAATTCCTTAGCAGCTAACGTGAAGACATCATACAAACTCACCAGCCATCCCTCCCCTTTTGAATGAAGGGCGTCAGTAGTCTTATATTCAAAAGTGAAGCTGGATTTAGGTAAAAATGAGGATGTTGTCTTCGTTGTCCTCTCAAGCATCTTATGGAAGAGTTGTGGACAAATGAAGAAAAAGGTCGCTTTCAAGAGGAGGCAGGGGAAATGGCTCAGTCGCTGAAAGGCCTGGGGACAAGCATGAGGACCTGAGTTCTGATCCTCAGGGGCCACACAAGAAAGTCAGGTGGATGGCTGTGACCCCAACATAGGAGAAGGAAGACAGGGGGAGCCCTGGGCCTCATCTGTCAGACAGTCTGGCCAATGAGTGGGCTCCTGATTCAGTGAGAGACCCTGTTTCAAGGAAGAGAGTGTTGGAGGAGCATCCAACCCCGACCTCTGGCCTCTACAAGTAAATGCTCACATTCTGACATCCACCCTGCCCCCACCCAGAGGGTCTGATGAACCATTCATTAGAGATACATGAGTGATGAAAATTAATGTTACCAGCCTGAAGCACATTCTCACTCTGATGTTCAGTTGTTGATAATTTTAGCTCATAGTCTGACAGAAATTAATTTTGGGGACCTTACCATGGATATTATCTAAACATGTAAGGTAGTAGCCACTGGCCTCATGTGACTTTCAAGCCCTTAAAATTATTAAATCGAACTGTGCTATAACGCAAAATAAATTATACACCAAGTTTGGAAACTTAGTATAAAAATTATTAATAATCTTTATATGAGCCAGGCATGGTAGCTTCACACCTGTAATCCCAGCACTTGAGAGGTGGAGGAAGGAGGACAAGAAGATGCAGAGTCATCTTCAGCTCTGCAGCCCCTTCAGGGGTATCCTGGGCTTCATTCATAAGACCGGGTCATCTTCAGCTCTGCAGCATCTTCAAGGGTAGCCTGGGCTTCGTTCATAAGACAGGGTCTCACAATTCTAAGAATAACACAGTAACAGCAACAACTGTGTACTGATTGTGTGTTGAAATAAATGCACCTTTTAAACTAAGGTGGAAAGACAGAGGTGAAGAAAGACCAGTAAGAGGATACTAAGAAGTGAAAGGGTCTGGAGTTTCCATGGTATAATAATGGCTGTAAGTAACAATTGCAAATTGCATAGTTCAAAAGATAGAAGAAAGAATTTTGAAGTTTTTACCATAAAGAAATGATAAGTCTTTGAAACATTAATATTCACTCTGATTGAACATTATATTGTATATACATACATGAAAATATCACATTATATGCATTTTTGTTTTATATTTATATAAATATGCACTTTATACTTACGCACCAGTCAAAATAAACTTAAAATAAATTTTTAATTAAGTTTAATGTTTCCTTTTTGTTAAATGTAGCTGCTAAAAAATTTAAACATGGCATATATTTACCTCTTAACTGTATTTTTATTGGATGGTGCCAATATGCAGTAGAAACTGAAGCATAAAAGGACCTAATACATGCAGGCCCTACTTCTCAAAGTCTGTGTAATTGTTTTTTGATACTCATAGTTTTCCAGGGTGTTTTGCTCTTATTGGGACAGTTTAGACTTTAACTCTTGAGTGTTTATGTAAGACATTCGCTTTTGGATTGGAGGTTTTCTGAAACAGCAAAATAAACCAAAAAAAATCGCTATTTTCCTATTTTAAACCTATGGCATTTAGCACGACTCTTTTAATTATGCCTTAGCCAGCAGAGGCTACAAGGCAGCAGAGTATCAGCCTTCTTCACTTTTGGTTGGTGACCAGACTATTCATTTCTTCCAGAAACAAACTGTTCCCTGAGTCAGTCATCAGAAATATTATGTATCAGATACTGCAGGGGCTGGCCTTTATCCACAAACATGGTGAGTTTCCTTGTAATCGCATTGCCCTGTGACTTTATTATCAGGATCACACATAGGAATAAGATCTCATCTGCTAAGTTATGCCTAAGCACACTGATGTTGTCATTTAAACATTATCATTTTTGTAATTGTGTATAGATATCTATTATCTATAAGAGACTTTTAAGACGTTTGATCATCAATCTCCTGCCTTATACCACTCCCCCAAAACTTAAAAAAAAAATCTCTGTTAGGGTGTTTTGGGCAGGTTAGGGAAGGAATTCTCGTTTTAGACAGAAGTAGAAAGTAAACAGTTTTATTTGACACACTGCATGGAGAACAGCAAGCCCGGAGGTAGCACGGGGAGCCAAGGTGGAGACACCCTGGGTGGTGTGCCTGCAGTTTCCTGTGTTTACACACAGAGGGCAGCAACGTGATTTGGGGTTGTGGCTGTTTTTCTTCTTCATTAGGCTGTTCTGTTTGTGCAGGATGGAGCTGTGGGTTTTTTCGGGTTTGTATTTTTTGTTTGTTTGGTTGGTTTTTGTTGTTATTTTTCTTCTGTGTGAGGGATGCACTCTGGGCCGGGCTTGCCCTGCAGGACTTGTTCCCTTCTGTTCTCTCAATGACAGTCTTCCCTCCAAACTTGTTCTGGAGAAGATTGGAAGCCCTTGATGAAGCCGGGATGCTCATGGGGATTTAAGAATGTGCAGTCCTTTGTGCAGGGTTTCGTGGTTGTCTTTGGCATTTGCATTTAATTATCTCTATTTTCTGAGCAGAATGGAAGCTGGCATTTATTTTTTTCTGAATCTCTTACTCATTTAGTTTTATGTGATTTTGTTTGTCCATTGAACCAACATAATTATTGGCTCAGAAATCTAATATGTTTGCTGTTAACGAGAGTCTGTTTAGGATCACTGGCCATTTGGGTATTTCGTTAGAAAGATGTGTAGATTGTGTCATGGTATCGCTGCACTTGGAACCTAGGCAGGCAGTGCTTTAAAACGCGGATGCTTAGAGAGTCAGGCCTCAAACCTCCACCAAATGTGGTCCTAACCACAGTTCTTTTCCCTAGTGGGGTCTTCAGGATCTGACACCCAAGCCTACCTTAGGGAAGAATCCCCTTAAAGCTGATTTTCAAGGAGAGCCCTTGCGGCTTCCCTTTTCCTGCCCGTTTCCACAGAGCTGCCCGCTAGCCCCTGCTACTGACCTTTATTTTATATATTGAATTGGTAATAATGGGAATTTTCATTACTGAGTTCTCAAAGGCTTAGCCACCAGGGAAAAGTGAACTGTTAAATAAACAAGGAGATTAGTTAAAATATGTGGAGCTCTTTTGTCCAGTGGACCTTTCAAATATGTGATTAAACTCGGGGAATCTCGTGTTAAGCCACAGAGTAGCAGGAGGAACGAGACGGGCTGAATCAAGCCGAATCAGGAAGCGACAGCCAAGCTTCTATCCGTGCCTCTTCCTTCTTGTCTGTTACACAGTAGTGATAATAGTGCATCCCCATTCCATAATGCCGTGGAGTAATAGGAGGTAGTCCCAGTGTGTCCATAGCTATCCCTCCTATACATCTACTGAAGTCACAAATTAAAAACACGTGCCGCATGGGCAGCTCTTTTTAATGGCCTTCTGTGTTGTGTGCAAGCCCCCTCCCCCTGCTACTTCCTTCACAGAAAGCATCTCCTCCCCTAACCCCATGTTGCTGGTAGGAGGGCTCAGTGCTATTGATATAAGCCCAGGGTTGTGGGATGGTGATAACCCACAAGCTGACTTACTGCCTTTCTCCTCTCTCGCTTGTGTAGGCTTTTTTCACAGGGACATGAAGCCTGAAAACTTGCTTTGTATGGGTCCAGAGCTGGTGAAAATTGCTGATTTTGGACTCGCAAGAGAATTGAGATCCCAGCCACCATATACTGACTATGTGTCTACCAGATGGTAACAATTATGTAGAAGTTATTCTATGTTGAATAGTTAATGATCTTCCCAAAGGTTCCATTATTTAGTTTTTAAAACAAAATATGGAGATTTTATGTTCTTAACAGAGGGGGACGAATTGGCTCATGGCTATTCCAATAATGAAATAAGAAAAAATAACTTTTCACTCAATTATTCATTCAACAAATTGAATACCCCACCATATGCTAAACATTACTGTACGCAGTGGGAACACAAGACCATGAACAAAACAGAAGAGAAGTTGTGTGCAGCTTACATGACAGCCAAGACACAAATACACTAAACAGTATGAGTAACCAAAATCCATGTCATGGCCCCAACTGCCCCTCAACACAGGACATTCTACTCAAGGGAAGGCTATTCAGCAGGAAAAAGGAACAGTCTACAGTGACATACCACACCATGGCTACTTCTCAGAGGTCACACAGATAGAGAGCTTCCATGGAATGCCGTCAGTTGTAGAAAATACGAGACTAGAGAAAGCTGCGGGTTTAAGTTAGAATAGTGATTGCTTGAGCCTTCGAAGATACCAGGAGCATACCTTTCTTGATCTGGTTGTCGGGCCCCTGAGTGTGAATTTGTGGAAAATTCACCAAGCTGTACCTATGAACTTAAGTGCATTTTCTTGTGTGTATATTTGTAAAAGCAAGTGTGTATGTCCGTCACATGCCAATACATTATTATAAACAAAACCCACAGAGAGGTGATGGGAAGTTGGGTCTGTGAGGAGGGAAAGAATGGTGCTGTTATAATGGAGGCCCACTGACAACAGCCCTGAAGGAGATATTAAAAACAGATGCTGAGGGAAAGGCCTCGGGCAGGAGTATGTCTTAATAAGTTCTGCAGAGAGCACAAGGAGTAAAAAAAGGCAGTTGTGGGAAGTGAGGTCAGAGCAGCTGAGGGGTTGTTGGCCACATGGGGCCTTTTGTAGACCATATGAGGACTAGCTTTTTAAATGCATTTTATTTGTTTGTTTGTTTATTCTTTTGCTTGCATGTTTGTGTGAGAGTGTTAGATCCCCTGGGACTGGAGTTACCGTTATGGGTTGCCATATGGGTGCTGAGACTCAAATCCAGGTCCTCTGGAAGAGCAGCTGGTGCTCCTAACAGCTGAGCCATCTCTCCAACCCTGAGGACTGGCTTTTGAACCTACACAAAGCAGAAAACCATGGAACAGCTGTGTGAAGTGGTGTGCTGTGCTTGGCTGGGGTCTACAGCCATTCCTCTGCCTGCCACAGTGAAAGACTTTTAGGAAGTCAAAGACAGGAGTAGAAAGACCATCCGCCAAAAAACAAATGGTATTGAGCTGGACCCTCCTGGCTGTGGAGGGGATGGGGTGTGTGGGATTCTGGATCTGTGCTGTGAGAAATCAGATGGGGTTGGAGGACCTGGTAGAGAGGAAACAAAGACTCAAAGGTTTTTGTCCTAAGGACCTAAAAAGATGGCTCACCATGAAAAACTGAGATGAAGATCTGGAAGCTGACTGCTGGATCAAGGATTGAGATCTTGGGCAAGGGCTGGGCTGGAGTCCTCGGTGCTGAGCCGATGGTACAGCTGGAGACGAGAGGCGATCTGAGGACTGAGTCTAGACAGAGCAACCGACAATCCTGGTTTGCCCAGGTCGCTCCTAGCCAGTGCCATTACCAACTGCTTGGCTGAATTAAGCTGACGGATCTGGTGGGCCTCTGCTGAGTGTGTGATCTCCTTGTAGATCTAACCTGTTGATGTTAGAGACACACGTGACACCTTGACACATGCCTAAACGTGAAAGATGACTACAATTTCCCATCTCTCCTTGTTCAACATTTTCCCAAAATCTGTAAGACAGGAGTAGTCCTCCTCTAGCTCCTCTGGTCGGGTGTTGGCAGAAGTGCTTCATACGGCTACCCTCTAGCAGGCACACGGAATCCCGGCCACCATGCCACAAGCCTTTGAAATGTCACTTGGTGACTTCATGGCACTAAGTGCTGCCTGAATGTTCTGTCTACAAGGATTATCACATAGCATGAATCTACTGCGATTTCATTATTTGGTGTTATAGGTTACGTTATGTTCCCCTAAAAGATATTCTGAACCTCTAACCCCATGCATATGACCTTATTTGGAATTTAAGTCTTTGCAGATGTAATTAAGGTAAACGAAAGTCAGACAGGAGTAAGATGTCTTCTTCACAGCCTGAAATTGCCTTTGCCCTAGACTCTTCCGAGATCACAGCCATTTCACATCCTGACATCAGAGCTGTGGCTCTGGGGCTGTTAAGAGAATAAACTTGCTGTTTTCAGTCAATCAGATTGCAGTACTTTGTAACTATAGCCCTGTAAAGTGAGGGATACATGCTTTCTGAAGAAATTATTTGGAAGGAAATCTCCCATCAACAACAGTTGCAGAAACAAACCAAGTGTTCCTCTGGTGAAAAGCTGGCACTTTCCTGTTTGTCAAAAGGAGCAAATGATGAACAAAACACTCCTACACACTGCCATCTGCCTTCTACCACAGGGGCCATTGTTGCTGACGTAGTGCAGACCAGAGTACCCAGGTGTCCTGGGTAGTGTCAGTATGCATTTAAAAAGTTAGTGAGTGGAAGGAAAAACTAAATATACACAGTGGGGTTGTGGGCATCTATTAAAAAGAATGAAATTATGTCATATTTAGGAAAATGGATTGAGCCAGAGATCATTGCGTTAAATGATAGAAGCCAGACTCAGGAAGATTGGCGAGGGTTGGGGAGGGTGTTGCAGGGCCTTGCCACTTGCCTTTGCTCCTGTAAAGTGAAAATAGTATTGTCTGCATAAGGAAGTATAATGATAGTATAAACATTCTCAATCAGATATTTTAAAAGGGAAGGAAATCCACTATTCAAGGACAACCCTTCCACTTTTCCTCTCCTGACCTACATGTGGGCACATGAGCACCTGATGGTTTCGCCCATGGTTCTTCCCAGATAATTCAGAGAGTACTCACCTTCCCGATTATCCATATGAAGACCCACCTCAAGCCACATGGACGTTTCCCCTACATGTGTTGCCTATCAGGAAGTAGGTGTCACCCAAGTCCCTTGGACACAGAAGGCACTTTGTCCTTGGGCCTTGCTGGAAGCTATGAGCGAGCAGCTGACCCCTGCTGCTCATCCATCTGTGACGTTACCCTGGAAACTGCTTTCCCCACTCTGTTTTCTGTTTTCACAGGTATCGTGCTCCTGAGGTTTTACTAAGATCTTCGGTGTACAGCTCTCCCATTGACGTGTGGGCCGTGGGAAGTATAATGGCCGAGCTATATACATTTAGACCGCTTTTCCCAGGGACAAGTGAGGTTGACGAAATATTTAAAATTTGCCAAGTGTTAGGGACTCCCAAGAAAGTAAGTATTCTCCTTGTTGTCCTTTGGGGGCCCCTCACTTGCTACTTTACTTTTTTGTTTTATGACTGTTTCTCACTTTAGCAGAGATATGAGATATTTTCAGTTTCAAATAACTTCATACCTTAATAGCTTTCTTACAATTTTTTTTTAATTGAGTAACAATAAGGATTGGAAGAAGTCAGAATCCCACTGGATTTGAAGGGAGAAAAGGTGTTTGTTTTTCCTTAAGACACGAACAGGGAGAGTCTGTCTAGATCTTCAGTTTGGGCTGATGTTCATGACTCCAAGATTGCCCACTAAGACTGTCCTGCTCGTTCTGTGGGTGCCCTTCACCCCTTCACTAAGCCCTGGGACCCGAGACCATATTTTCTCTTAGCCTCTTTGTGGTTTCCATTTCTATCGCTACTGAATTCTGAGTACCTCTCCATGGCTGTTGCCTTTGGGGTAGACCTTACCATCTAAGATGCAGTTAATAAATATAACATGTAATTGTAGCTTAGTGAAGCCATCCCTGGCCTCTCAGTAGACAGGTCAATATAGATGCTAGGGCGTGAGGTTGATGGCCATTTCCCAACTATAAGTGCTTTAATGTTGGGTTTGCTCTGTTGGGTGGTGGGGTCTCCACAGGTTGAGGCCTCTTTGCAAAGCTTCTGTCTTTATTTGTTCAGCCACCAAGTTGTCACTGAGACTGAAAGCCAGAAAGAGTTTGATATTTTGAAATCTGTAGATGTAGTCTTTCATTTTTACCGCCTCTCAGTTCAATGTCATTTCCATAAGGCGTAGGGTCTGGTATTTTATTTGTACATTTGTTTATCTGACTCAGCAGTGAAGTTTCCCCACATGAATGGCTCCTTTGTCACTCCTGTGTTTTTATATTAATTACAAAAATCCATTTTCTCTTTGTGTATATCCTTAAACAGAGTGATTGGCCAGAAGGGTACCAACTTGCATCCTCCATGAATTTCCGCTTTCCCCAGTGCATTCCTATAAACCTAAAAACTCTCATCCCCAATGCCAGCAGCGAGGCTATTCAGCTCATGACAGAAATGTTGAGCTGGGATCCAAAGAAACGACCAACCGCAAGCCAGGTGAGGCAGTTCTCCCAGGGACAGCTTTTTACAGTCATGAGGATTATTAAAAATTATCTATTTTATGTGTATGTGTGTGTGCCTCAGTATATGGAGTGTACTACATGTGTATAGGAGCCTACAGAGGCCAGAAGAGGGCATCGGATCCCCTGAAACTGGAGCTGTAGAGGGTTGTGAGCCACTATGTAGGGACTTGGAGCAGGCTTTTTCTTGGACCACCAACCAGTGCCCAAATCATGACACAGAGACTTATTATTGGTTATGAATGCTTGGCCTTATCTTATACTTGTCCTGCTAGCTCTTATAATTTATACTAACCTGTTTCTCTTGATCTACATTTTGCCTCGGGATTTTCTACCTTTCTCTTGTGCTGTATGTTCTACTGTTCCTGCTTCTGTCTAGCTGGCTGCCTGGCGCGTGCTCGCTCTCTCTCTCTCTCTCTCTCTCTCTCTCTCTCTCTCTCTCTCTCCCTCCCTCCCTCCTCTAGATTCCTCCTACTACTTATTCTCTCTGCCCTCCAAATCCACCTATCCCTCTACTGCCCCTGGAAATTCAGCTTTTTATTAGACACGTTTTTAATTAGGTGTCTTAGGCAGGGAAGGTAAAAACAGTAACACATCTTTATGTTGTAATAGGAGCGGGCTGCATTCTGCCCGGCTCCCAGCCACCTGGCTAGCTTATGCCCCGAAATAATTACACGGAAACTGTATTTTTTTGAACATTGTCTGGCCCATTAGTTATAACCTCTTACTGGCTAACTCTTACATATTGATCTAACCCATTTCTAATATTTTGTGTAGCATCACGAGCTGGCTTACCAGGAAAGATCTTAACCTGCGTCTGTCTGGAGTAGGAGAATCATGGCGACTGCCTGACTCGGCTTCTTTCTCCCAGCATTCTGTTCTGTTTTTTCTGCCTACCTAATTTTTGTCCTATCAAAGGTCCAAGGCAGTTTCTTTATTTAACCAATGAAATCAACACAAAACAGAAGACTCCCACATCATTTACATAATGAAGCAAATGCAGCATAAACAAAAGTAGCACATCTTTACATCATTAAAGTAATTTTCTACTCCACAGCATGGGCTGGGAACCAAAACCAGGGCTTTCAAGAGAGCAGTAAGTGTTCTTAATTAACTACTGAGCCATCCCTCCAACCTCTTAATTTGTGAAGTTTTGCAATTTTACAAAGGCATCGATTCTCAAGCCATGTTTTACCAAGATGAATAAGCACTGAAGCCCTAGATGCCCGCTGTGTGCGGCAAAGCAGGAGTGAGGGGTGGGCGGGTTTGGAGCACATTGCAAGTGCAGCCACTGCGTGATGGTGTCACGGTCCCAACGAGCCAGAAGGGGGCCACCACTGACGATAATCCCGTGTGATCTGTGAGGTGGGCAGATGCCTGCTCAGGGAACTCTTTGGTTGAGGAGCAGGATTCTTATTTTTGGTGTACATCAAGAAATCGGACTACAGTAATGGGAGTTTAACCCCTGACTCCCACAAGACGGCAGCATTGTGGCACTGTGTGTCACAAATCTCAGGACCTTTAAAATACCATCCCTTTATTTGCCTATATTTTTTAAATTTAGTATAAATTCCATGTACAAATTGCCCCCCACACTTTTAAAAAGAATTAACTTATGTGTTTTCTAAAAACTAGATATGAAAACAGAGAGAGAGAGAGAGAGAGAGAGAGAGAGGAAGCTGTAGAGATGGCTCAGTGGTTAAGAGCATTGGCTACTCTTTCAGAGGACCAAGGTTTAATTCCCAGCACCCACGTGGCAGCTCACAACTGTCTGTAACTCCATTTCTAGGAGATCCACCACAGACATACATGCAAGCAAAACATCAGTACACATAAAGTAAAAATAAATGAATCATTAAAAAACAAAATAAAAGAGAAAGATTAACCCAGGTGAATCTGAACACAGGCAGGGAATTAGAGAGCAGTGAGATCGTAAAATAACCTGTGACGCAATCACCATAGCAACAGTCCTGACATAGGAAGAGATCACAAGAGACTGCGCGTGACTACTTAAAAACCAACAGGAGGTGTGTGTAAATACTTGATACCATGATGAGAAAAATGTGGCTATAAAAGCAGTGGAAGAGGAGCCAACAAGATGGGTCAGCAGATCCGGGTACTTACTGATGTCCTGAGGTCAACCCCTAGCACCCACATGGAGTCATTTATAACTGGGCTAGAGAAAACTTTCAATGCGTTCACCTTGCCTATAGTTTATTTTAAAAGATAGGGCAAAACCCGAAGAACGTGCACCTGTAGATTTAGCTGTGTGCTTCAGTGACAGGAGGCGGACTTTCTCCAGGGAAGTTTGTCTTATGGTGTCAATGTTCTCAGCATTGTCCAGCCGTGTATTTCCTACAAAGATCCTACTTGCTTGGCTCTCCTTAATACAGAGTTCATGGCTAGCGTATAAGGCCATGGGTTCAATACCCAGAACCTTGACCAAGAAAATCATTGTTAATAATGACACTCTGCCCTACCTTAAGCTTGGAAATATTCTGATTAGCTAAACATCGCTGTGATGTGATGTGATGCATGATATTTTCTTGCTTTTCCAGGCATTGAAACACCCATATTTTCAAGTCGGTCAGGTACTGGGCCCTTCCGCACACCATCAGGATGCAAAACAGACTTTAAACAAGCAGCTGAAGCCACTGGAACCAAAGCCATCTTTCTCTGAACGGGATCCTAAGCCTTTGCCAAACATACTTGATCAGCCTGCCGGGCAGCCCCAACCAATGCAGGGCCACCAACCACTGCAGCCTATTCAACTACCACAAAACACAGTGATCCAGCCACCTTCAAAGCAGCAGGGTCACCAGAAACCACCACAAACGATGTTTCCAAGTATCATCAAAACCATGGCCATGGTGAGTAGCCAGGAGGGATCCCTTAGCTGGCATGGCCTGGTGCAGTTTGGGTAGGAAGTGGCCAGAAACCACACATTAAATTATTGATGCAATTCTAACTCTGGAGAATTATGGAGTTTGTCCCAAGTCCAAGTCCCTGATTTCCTTGGTTGAGATTCAGCAAGAGATAGGTAATATTTTAAGATGATGAGGAGAAATGTCCAGAATAAAGGAATATCAATTGTATGCTGAACGCTTCTTTTAAGAATTCATAGAAGGAATTGGACACTCTAGAGCACTGATCCTAAATATTAAACATTTTCCAAAGAATTTCATACTGTTTTTTACTGATAATGAACACAAGCAGACTAGAAGGTTTTAAAGAACATTATTTTTATTTAATTTAATCTTTGAGGTTATGCTATGATTACATTACTTTCTCCTTCACTTCCCTCCCTCCAAACCCTTACATGTACCCTTCTTATTCTATTTTAAAATCATGGCCTCTTTTTCATTATTGGTATGTGTATATGTGTGTGTGCATATTCAGAAATATATAAATACAACCTACGCAGTCTGTACCTGTATGTTTATGTTTTCAGGGCTGACTATTAGTATTGGACTGCTTCTCGCACAAATCTTTTCAAATATTGTATCTAATTCCTGGTCCATCCCCAGCTCTCACCATTTTAATATGAGCCTTCCCATCTCACACTAATACCAAACCCGTCCTAAAGAGGCACTAATTTATGTTTCTAGTATTGTTGTAGAGCATTTTCCCTTCTACTGGAGTGCAAGCTCTGTGACATCAGAAATATGTCCAATTTGCTTATCAGAGTCTAGAAAGTGCCTACTATGGGAAAAAATTTTAATATTTACTGAATAAATGAAGAGTCTCCAGGGTCCAGAAGAATCTCCATCCAGCTCTGAATATTAGAGACTGTGGTTCTCTGTGGCTAGAATAGGAGACTCCATGGCCTGAAATAGAAGGGAGAATGTGGTTCTCTGTGCCGTATAATAGAAGATATCATTCTTCCAGAAAGGCAGCCCTGCAGGAATTTGAAAACAGCCCTGTATCATCTGCCCTCTGGGTGAAACATCCCCAAGTCCCTCTGACTCTTGTTCTGACAGGCTTCCAACCCCCTTCCTCATTCTGCTGGCCACTGAGAATGGAGCTTCCTGAACAAGAGACAGACAGACATACCAGGGAGGGTAATGCAGGAAAAATGGCTTCCAACCTCCCAAAACTGAAGGGCCATTCCGGTCACTGAGGGTTGCGTTTCCTCTTCCCCCTTCAGAACGTCACCGGATGCTGGTGCACACTGAGAGGAAAGAAAAGTTTGTATTTAATCGAGCAGTGTCTAAGAACTGTACACTGTGTTCAGCCCCTGGGCATATTCACCAAGTTATAGAACCTAACAACTAACCCTTCATCTTTATATAGCTAACGTACCCAGAACTGTGATGGAATGTTCCTCCCATGAAAATCTCCGCGTCTGTTTTGTTACTAGATGTTTCCGCAGCTCACATGTTCCGCACTTCGTCTTGCAATAGTCCATCTCTAGGGTTGAAAGAGTTTAAAAGCTCAGTTACCCCCAAACCGTCTTATTCCGACATCCTTATTTTGGCTCCGGGGTTTAACAGTCCTAACGTCTGTAGATTTATTTAGTTGTCTGTATCTTGTCCTGTATCCGCATGATGAACAGAAAAGCAGGATGCTCTCAGACAGCAGCAAGAGAACCTTCTAGGCTGCCATCAATCTGCTGATCGCTCATTAAATTTTAAACTACATACTGATCCACATCCACTGGCCTCTATTTGCTTCATTGTTGAGGGGAGCGTGACAACTCGTAACACCAGTTTGACCGGTGCTCACGTGTACTTCCTACCACATCCGATGGAGTCACAGCTCCCTGAAAAATGGCAGCTTATATGACCCAACAGCTTCCTAGAATTTTTACCCTCATCCTATGACAAAGCATTGACAAGGATTGCAAAATTTCACTTCCTCTTTTAAAAGCCTTACTTATATCTGCCCCCTTCTAGTCTTCCCAAACGTGCAGGGTCACTCTGTACTGACGTGGCTCAGCAGGGATCAGCATTCAGCTTCACACTAGCAGGCAGTCCAGCTGAGGACGGTCCAGACCCAGCTGTGTGGACTCTGTGGATCTTTTCGTTCTGATTGGCTGAGTAAATGACGGTGCAGAGGTTGGCAGGGACCAGTTCCTGTCGTGGCCCATCCAGATGTCACCAGCTCTGCACACCTGCGGGCCGTTCTCCCAGCATCCTCATGCCGTGGCTCAGCCAGCCTTCCTTCCACACTCCACTCCTTATTTTGAGCTGCTTTTGTGTTTTTCAGTTCACAGGTCACATGCCACTCTATCAGTCTCTAGGAGACCAGCTTACTGTCTGTCCTAAGCCGCAACTTCTTCCTCGTTCCTTATCCCCATTAATAGAACGCTATTCAAAGATAATTAGACTTAATTTTTAAGATTTTAATACACATATTTATTTATTATTTCTTGGGGAGGGGCACTCGTGGAGTTTCCAGGACAACCCACAGGCATCTGTTCTCTTTCCTTCCTGCAGTCCCAGGAATGAAACTCGGGTTGTCAAGCTTTTCAGCAAGTGACTTACATCCCAGCCCACCCCAGCCATCTCAGAGGCCCTAGCTTTAAAAGTTATTGCTGAAAGACACAGGGCCATGACAGCCTCAATGTGCTCCATAAGGCTATTTCCACTTAATGAGAAGGGCAGGGAGGCGCACAACTACACCCCGGTTTTCTAGATTCTATGAAGGGTCACCCCAGAACCTCAGACCTCTAGTACTGGTTGGTGGCTAGTTTTAATTGTCAGTGTGACACAATCAGCGGACCAAGAGTCTCAATTGAGGGACTGCCTAGATCAGGTTGGCCTGCATGTATGTCTGTGGGGAATTATTGTCATTATATTCATTAATGCAGGAAGAGCCAGCCTGAGACTAGGTGGCACTGTTCCTTGGTTTGGGGTCCTATACTGTATTGAAAAAGTAAAAGCAAGCTGAGCTTGTAGGTGTAGGTATGCACGGTTTATTCTCTTTCTGCTCCTGAATGGATGTAGTTAGCTGCTTCAAGTGCCTGCTGCTCTTTTATCTATTTGTGTGTGTGGGGGGGGGGGGGGGGCTATCAGGTAGCTGGGTTGGATCTGGGCCCTTGTGTGTGCTACAGATGTGCTCTACCACTAACCTATATCCCCAGCCTCTTCGCAGTACCTTGTCTACATTTACATATGCCTAGATACACGAGTAGTAACCATCCCCCACAGTTCCCAGCAGTACTCAGTATAATACATTTGGAACACATTTGTTGCCTGTGAATTAAGAGCTGCATGGTGGAGCAGAGCACCTAGGTTTTTGTAAGTACATTCTATGATGTCCGCATAATGACAGTTACCCATGGATGCATTTCTCAGGACATGTCCTGTCCTTAAGGGACATGTAACTGTAAAGGGAAGGGTGGCTGAGAATTGAGACACTTGATGTCCAATTGCTTGTGCAAATCTTAAATAATTTAGGACTTTGGTGGCTCGTCCTTTTCCACCACAGAAGTCAGTCAGCACACTGGGCCATAAAGGAGCTCGGAGACGCTGGGGCCAGACGGTCTTCAAGTCTGGAGACAGCTGTGACGACTTTGAGGACTGCGACTTCGGAGCCTCCCATTCCAGAAAGCCGAGCATGAGCACCTTCAAGGAAAAGAAGAAAGAGACTTCATTTAGGTAAAATTGCACATTCCCCAGAGAAATGTATTTTATTGCCCATCAACTTTATTTCACCCATTAATGCAATGACAAAGATGAATACTTTCCTCTACAAACCCCAGAAATCTTTATTGATACCTCCAGAAAGGTGAGAATCTTGACTTTCACAGTAATGAATTAGCGGTGTGTGTACATGTATGTGTAGGGCAAAGTTGGTTTTTGGCCTTTATATTGTTTTTTGTGGGTTTTCTCTTTTTCTTTTTCTTCCTTTCTTCCTTCTTTCCTTCCTTCCTTTCTTTCTTCCTTATTTGTTTTTTGAGACAGTGTCTAGCTATATTGCCCAGGCAGGTCTCAGACTTACAGACTGGAGTACTCCTCCCACCCTATCTCCGGAGTAGCTCAGACCACAGGAACAAACCAGCCACACCCAGCTCACTCTAGTGACCTGTGACCGCCTTTATCCCCACCTAAAGTTCACATTTCTGTGTACAGAGTGCAGAGAAGCACATGCATATTTAATGGTTTCCTCTGACGATGTTTAGGGTTAATTATTAGATTGCTTCCTGTTCAAACATTTGAAACTCATTTTCTGACCCTTTCCTGCAAGTTCAGTGTCCAGTGAGTCCTTGTCTTCAGGGCTTAGGTCGTCATCCGGGCATTATTTGGCTCTGATCAGGGTGGGCTCAATTGTGGTGAACATCTTGGGAACGTACTTTCATTTTCTTTTCTGCCTGGAACAGAAGCAGTAAAAGGGACAGCCATGTCACAAGTGAGGAACGTTGGTATTGCATAGTGCAGACATGAGTGGTCATCCCTCTGAAGACACACAGAGGCTGTCAAGGGCACACACGGTGGTCATCCCTCTGAAGACACACAGAGGCTGTCAAGGGCACACACGGTGGTCATCCCTCTGAAGACACACAGAGACTGTCAAGGGCACACATGAGTGGTCATCCCTCTGAAGACACACAGAGACTGTCAAGGGCACACATGAGTGGTCATCCCTCTGAAGACACACAGAGACTGTCAAGGGCACACATGAGTGGTCATCCCTCTGAAGACACACAGAGGCTGTCAAGGGCACACACGGTGGTCATCCCTCTGAAGACACACAGAGACTGTCAAGGGCACACACGGTGGTCATCCCTCTGAAGACACACAGAGACTGTCAAGGGCACACATGAGTGGTCATCCCTCTGAAGACACACAGAGGCTGTCAAGGGCACACACGGTGGTCATCCCTCTGAAGACACACAGAGACTGTCAAGGGCACACACGGTGGTCATCCCTCTGAAGACACACAGAGGTTGTCAAGGGCACACATGAGTGGTCATCCCTCTGAAGACACACAGAGGCTGTCAAGGGCACACATGAGTGGTCATCCCTCTGAAGACACACAGAGGCTGTCAAGGGCACACACGGTGGTCATCCCTCTGAAGACACACAGAGGCTGTCAAGGGCACACATGAGTGGTCATCCCTCTGAAGACACACAGAGACTGTCAAGGGCACACACGGTGGTCATCCCTCTGAAGACACACAGAGAATGTCAAGGGCATACACGGTGGTCATCCCTCTGAAGACACACAGAGACTGTCAAGGGCACACACGGTGGTCATCCCTCTGAAGACACACAGAGACTGTCAAGGGCACACATGAGTTGTCATCCCTCTGAAGACACACAGAGAATGTCAAGGGCACACACGGTGGTCATCCCTCTGAAGACACACAGAGACTGTCAAGGGCACACATGAGTGGTCATCCCTCTGAAGACACACAGAGACTGTCAAGGGCACACATGAGTGGTCATCCCTCTGAAGACACACAGAGGCTGTTAAGGGCACACACGGTGGTCATCCCTCTGAAGACACACAGAGACTGTCAAGGGCACACATGAGTGGTCATCCCTCTGAAGACACACAGAGGCTGTCAAGGGCACACACGGTGGTCATCCCTCTGAAGACACACAGAGACTGTCAAGGGCACACACGGTGGTCATCCCTCTGAAGACACACAGAGACTGTCAAGGGCACACATGAGTGGTCATCCCTCTGAAGACACACAGAGGCTGTCAAGGGCACACACGGTGGTCATCCCTCTGAAGACACACAGAGAATGTCAAGGGCATACACGGTGGTCATCCCTCTGAAGACACACAGAGACTGTCAAGGGCACACACGGTGGTCATCCCTCTGAAGACACACAGAGACTGTCAAGGGCACACATGAGTTGTCATCCCTCTGAAGACACACAGAGAATGTCAAGGGCACACACGGTGGTCATCCCTCTGAAGACACACAGAGACTGTCAAGGGCACACATGAGTGGTCATCCCTCTGAAGACACACAGAGACTGTCAAGGGCACACATGAGTGGTCATCCCTCTGAAGACACACAGAGGCTGTTAAGGGCACACACGGTGGTCATCCCTCTGAAGACACACAGAGACTGTCAAGGGCACACATGAGTGGTCATCCCTCTGAAGACACACAGAGGCTGTCAAGGGCACACACGGTGGTCATCCCTCTGAAGACACACAGAGACTGTCAAGGGCACACACGGTGGTCATCCCTCTGAAGACACACAGAGACTGTCAAGGGCACACATGAGTCGTCATCCCTCTGAAGACACACAGAGGCTGTCAAGGGCACACACGGTGGTCATCCCTCTGAAGACACACAGAGACTGTCAAGGGCACACACGGTGGTCATCCCTCTGAAGACACACAGAGGTTGTCAAGGGCACACATGAGTGGTCATCCCTCTGAAGACACACAGAGACTGTCAAGGGCACACACGGTGGTCATCCCTCTGAAGACACACAGAGAATGTCAAGGGCACACACGGTGGTCATCCCTCTGAAGACACACAGAGGCTGTCAAGGGCACACATGAGTGGTCATCCCTCTGAAGACACACAGAGGCTGTCAAGGGCACACACGGTGGTCATCCCTCTGAA
Organism: Microtus pennsylvanicus; assembly: GCF_037038515.1. NCBI lineage: Eukaryota > Metazoa > Chordata > Mammalia > Rodentia > Cricetidae > Microtus > Microtus pennsylvanicus. Next base: position 90,977,391 of record NC_134582.1, read on the forward strand.
GACACACAGAGACTGTCAAGGGCACACATGGTGGTCATCCCTCTGAAGACACACAGAGGCTGTCAAGGGCATACACGGTGGTCATCCCTCTGAAGACACACAGAGGCTGTCAAGGGCACACATGAGTGGTCATCCCTCTGAAGACACACAGAGACTGTCAAGGGCACACACGGTAGTCATCCCTCTGAAGACACACAGAGGCTGTCAAGGGCACACACGGTGGTCATCCCTCTGAAGACACACAGAGACTGTCAAGGGCACACACGGTGGTCATCCCTCTGAAGACACACAGAGACTGTCAAGGGCACACATGAGTGGTCATCCCTCTGAAGACACACAGAGACTGTCAAGGGCACACATGAGTGGTCATCCCTCTGAAGACACACAGAGGCTGTCAAGGGCACACATGAGTGGTCATCCCTCTGAAGACACACAGAGACTGTCAAGGGCACACATGAGTTGTCATCCCTCTGAAGACACACAGAGAATGTCAAGGGCACACATGGTGGTCATCCCTCTGAAGACACACAGAGGCTGTCAAGGGCACACACGGTGGTCATCCCTCTGAAGACACACAGAGGCTGTCAAGGGCACACATGAGTGGTCATCCCTCTGAAGACACACAGAGACTGTCAAGGGCACACATGAGTGGTCATCCCTCTGAAGACACACAGAGGCTGTCAAGGGCACACACGGTGGTCATCCCTCTGAAGACACACAGAGGCTGTCAAGGGTGCACATGCATAGATTCCTCTTGCTCCCAGTCTAGACTCACACGTTTTCTTCCCTACAGCACTTGAACTTGGGAAGAACTCCATTCAGTCCCATTAGGTCAAGTTACTCTACTCTGCCACCATAGGTTTTATGTGGTCCTTGGATGGAATTCTGAGGTGCTAGGAAAGGCAGAAGTGAGAAGCCCGGCATAGGCCACTCCAGAGGCTCGGCTGGAGCTCCGTATACATCCTTCTTCTAAGGAGAAAACCTATAGGAGGACATTTTGCTGACACCTGTAGTCCCAGCTACACTGGAACCTGAGGAAGAAAGATACAAAAGTTCAAGACCAGCCTGGATTATATAACTATATGATCTATATAACTATAGATTGGTCTCAATAAAGAAACAAAACAACAACAAAGAACCATCCCATAAAAAGAGGCCAAAACAATAACAACAATGAAACAAAACAAAAACAGGCATGATGACAGATACCTCTAATTCCAACACTTGGGAAGTGGGACAAGGGTGTCAGGGATCAGAACTTCAAGGTCAAAAAGCCACATCTTAAAATAACAACACCACACACATACACACACACACACACACACACACACACACACACAGAGCGAACCTCCATATAGTACACACTGTAGTTCCAGCTACTCCAGAGGGTAAGGACCACAAGTTCAGGGCCAACCTGGGCAACTTAGAGGCATCCTGTCTCTAAGTGAGAGAGGGACTGGGGTGTAACTCAGTGTAGAGTGTTTGCCTTCTATGTACTAGAGCCTGAGTTTAATCCCCTGGGAGAGGTGGGGGGAGGACAAAGCATGAGTAGACCTTCCATAAGTAGTAAAACTATAGTGGAATAAGAGGGAAAGAAGCCAGAAATGGTGATCCACCCCCAATAAAACAATGCTACCTGTGTCTAGAGCTCCCCCAGAATAGGTGGCCAGTGTCCTGCCCTAAACAACCTTCCTGGATAGAAACAACTGTGGTAGGAGGCAGAGATGGCCATGGCTGCCATGTGGTCTTCAACCTTATTAATCCACGACTGCAGCAATTCCAGAAGAGGCAAACTGGATTACAGACCCACAAACCGCTATAGAGGCTCTGCCACATCTCGTCCAACGTCAGCTATGACCCCTGTGCTGGCAGAGATATGGAGGGAGTTATCATTTAGCAGTCCTGACAGAAAAAGGCCTCGTGGTTTGGCATCATCTCATTCGAGTCACTGAAGGAGGTGGGGAGGCCTGCTGGTTTTCATGCTGTGACTGCTGTGTTGTGTTGACTTTCAAGGCTCCCAGAGTCAGGACCCCCAGGCTCCACCCACTCCAAGGGGGAAAATAGGAGTTTACACCCGGCTGTTTCTCTGAAGTCCGATACAAACTTGTCAACCGCTTCAACTGCTAAGCAGTACTATTTGAAACAATCAAGATACCTCCCAGGTAAGTGGAGAAAATTGGCCACTTAATATTTACCACTCAATCCCAGCACTCAGAAGGCGGGAGCAGGAGTATTAGGGATCCCAGGCCAGCCTGAGCTGTCTGATACCCTGGTCCAAAACAACACAAAGGGATAATGTTCATCAGAGTCTTGATAGGGTAAAGGGCCGTGGTATCTCTGAAAAGAGGGGCCAGGGAAGGAGAAAGCAGAGTCCCAGGACTCTTTGACAGGCTGTGCCTACTGCCATGAGCTTCCTGTCTCTGTGACCAATGGAAGTCTGTTCAAGAAATACAGAGCTGGGAGCTGGGCAGTGGCAGCATATTCACCTACTAGGCCGTGTCTCAGAGTTCATCTTCCTTTGGGTTCACAGTCACACTCTAACTTTGAACATGACTGCTTCGTTGTTTTTTCTTTAGGTGTGAATCCCAAGAGCGTGTCTTTGGTAGCCGGGGGCAAGGATATTAACGCACAGGCTTGGAATAGTCAACTATTTCCTAAGTCGTTGGGATCCTTCAAGAGGAATAATGCAGGTAAGAGATGCATGCCACCTGTCAGTGTCTGATGCCTGTTTGTAAACAGACCACAGGTGTTGCTGTCCAGTGACCAGCTGTATGACCCCAGGGGAGCAGGAGGTACACAAAATCCCCCAAATCATTCTTGAGCACAGGTCATCTTCGGTTTGTCAGCCCCTCCCTCCCTCATCCAGGATCCTTCTAGGGTGCTTTCCTAGGTGGCCCTGCCTTCTTAGCAGATGCCCTTTAGTTCTCCCTCCTCACAAACGGAAAAGACTTCTCACTGGCCAAGTCGAATTACATTGTCCAAGGTGCCAGTCAAAGGGACAGTTGGAAATGTTGAAAGATGAGGAAACCCTCAGGAATGGGGAGCTAATCCTTGTGGAAGTTGTGTGGCTGCTGGGAAGATCCAGAGTTCGAGGCCATCCAGGGCTATACAGAGTGCGTCACCTCCCCCTTCAAAGTCAAGGGGGTTCCAGTCTTTAGCCCTTAGAAAATTAAAAGAGGGACTCATTGAACTGTCTGATGACAATTAATTAAAAACCATTGTCACAGATCGCTCTGCCATTATGGCCCATAAAATGCAGAGAATAGTAACAAAATGATCCTCAGCAAAGTGTTCACATCAACAAGGTTTCCTCAGGCTTCTCTCTGCAAAAGTGAAAATCAAGACAAGAGAATAGAGCTATGGCTGAGGCCTCGCCTGCCCCTCTAACAAACACTCACTTGCTGGAACACAAACAACTTGAGAGAATACGCCTCATTAAACTGTGTTCCTAGCAACAGTTACCTTCCATGCTTAGGCATCAAAATTTATAATGTTATCTTTTTATTAGTTATATGCAATGAATCATTATAATTTAACAATATAGGAAAGCATATTTACTATGGTTACAGAAAGCTACATTTTTTTCTAACATATACAATTTTTGAATGACGAGTTTATACCTTTAAGTCTAAAATTCTATTTGAATAGAATCTGGAAGCTAAAGTATGATTTAGGAGAAAGAGATGGAGATGAGACTTTAGCCCGCGAAAGGGTGTCAGCTCCTGTGCTTGTTCGTCAGAGCCGGCAGACTTTTATGGGTTTTGTAAAGTTTAAAGGATGTTAGGTCACACACTGGGGGTGGGCAATAAATGGCTTTTAAATGAACTAAAAAGAGACAAAGACCCTTGGCTCTGGATTGTAACATTCTAACTCTCCACAATCTAGAAATTCTAGTCAGTCATTCAGGGTGTAGAATCCTCGGCATAAGTGTGGTTTGGGTTTTGTGTTTGGAGGTAGCGGTAGTTTATAGACTTCTGTCAAGTTCTACTACCAGTTCCACTTGCCCATTTAACAAGGCTGGAGCCCCAGACTACACCTCTGTAACCCATTTATTTCATCTCCGCGATTTCAAAGTAGTATTTCCAGAGGCTGTGAGTTATACAGATCGGTTCAGATGATGGTGCCAAAGTTTCGAGCGTTTTTATTCACAGTCAGCACTGCAGGGAAGCTGTGACGGCGCACGGGGACATTTCTCATTGTAGAGCTCTTTCTGGGTCTCTCCACTAACCATCTAACAATTTTCCCTCTGCTCTCCTTTAACACTCCCCTTGCGGCTCTCTCTCTCTCTCAACCACCTTCTTTTAGAAGAAAGCATTATTAAACCGATTGAACACCTGTCATGCTCTGAAAAGTCCATTGAGAAGCTAGAGGACCGGCAAGGTAATTTCTGGGCACTGTAAACCAACAGATGGCTTTGACTCACTGGCTCTCTTCTCAGTCGCAGGCCCAAGCCTCTCATAGAAGGCCAGGGTGACCTGCTTCAGTGTCAGGTCAGGGCCTAGGGGAAGAGCAGCTTTCTCGAGCCGCCCAGAGCGCCTTCTTTCTTTTCAGATTCTCTGTGCTCACCTTTCTAATTATGCCATAAATTAGTTATGGCATGTCTAGGAATCACAAAAATCACTCTGTTGAAAGTATAGTTTCATGTTTTGCGATCAATATTTCTAGGATTTAGAAAAAAAAATCCTGGTGTTCCTTTCTTACACACGCACAACCACTGTAAAGAAAACCAGCGTTAATGGCAATGGTGGATTTCAGGGGGCAGGGTATTGATTGACATTAGCTGTTTCCACAGCAAATACCAGCATCTAGCTTCCAGCCTAAAAACCTTTCCAGGCTCTCATACATAGAACCCTGCAGCAAGCAAGCACCTCACGTAATAAGCCAAGATAATTTAAGAATTGATTGCCAGGTCCGGTCATTCTTCGTTAAGTCTTTTGGCAGAAATACAGCAGTGGACAGCTGCCTCGTGCATGGTGGCTTCTCGTGTCTGCCTTGTTCCCATTTTGCTTGTTTCTTGTTATTTTTATTCTCAGTTAGTTATTAAAGCCATTTTCTCCACCTATAAGATAGAAGAAGTGCCATTTCCTTAGCTCTCACTCAAGCCTAATGCTTGTGACATCCAGTAGTTACTGCGTTTGCCCTGGTGAAGAGGAGGTGAGCAGGGCCTCACCATGCTCTGAAGTGGCTACCGGATGTGAGCATGGCTTTGAACTTCTTTCCAAGTCTTTTGAGGCTTTGGGGGATGGAGTTCAGCTTGTCTATCTAACATACATGACACTGAAGGCTCAAGTCCCAGCACCGCCTAAACCAGGTGGGGTGGCACACACCTGTAATCCCAGCACTCAGAGGAGTGAGTAGCAGCAGCGGGGGGATCAGAAGTTCAAGGTCATCATCCTCTACTAGTCTCAGACCTTTTGAAGTAACAGGATGGATTAGTGATTCACAGTGAGCACTGGTGATGAGAAGGCCGGTCAGTGTCGGCTGCTGTACGTGCTTAAATGCATTAGTGTTAAAAATTATACAGATGCACCAGTCACGGGATGGCGCATCCTCTGGACGTCACTCATCTCCAAGTCCACTCCCTCCCTGACCCGAATATCCTCCTCTACACCTCCTTCCCCCAAACCGGATTCTCCTCCTGCATTGCTTCCTAATGCATGCCATCCAGTCACCTAGGCTACAAACACAGAGACTCTATCCCCCCCCCTACCCCTACCCGGTTCTCTTCTCCAGCTTGCTTCCAACCTAATCTCTCCAATACCAGTGACCTCATGGCTGGGCTGTGCCTTTAGATCCCTCATCAGCCCATCCAGTGCCACCTTCAGACTGATCTCGCTAACAATGTTGATGGTGAGACTGAATGGCGAGCATTTATTGCCTGTAGCTCCCATAGCTTCTATGAAAGAGCTTTCCTACATATTCAGAGCCTAGAAGCCTATACATATCTTCAACACACATGCACACCCACACATATCCTAAGAACTGGTGTCATCAAAAAGTCTAGTGTGTTCAGAGTTCAGATCCTAGCTCAGTTCTTCACTCACTGCGAGCCCAGGCAAGCCATTCACTATCAGAACCACGGGGCATCAACACAGTGCTTCTGAGCTGTTCCAGGTCTGAGTGAGGGTTTCTGGGATGGCATAGCATGGTGCCTAGAACACGGTAGCTCGTAAAACAGCAGCTCGCATTAAGAAGGGTAGTATAGTAGTCTGAGTCGCTCTGCAGCACCTTAAAAGCCTCCTTCTGACCCGAACCCCCTGATGCATCGGCAGGAACCCTTGGAAGCTACACCACTTACAACCAGACAGGATACTTGCCTTCCTTTCTCAAGAAAGAAGTGGGGTCAGCTGGCCAGAGGATCCACTTGGCACCTCTTGGTGCAACGACTTCGGGTAAGAGCTATCTCCTCATATAGATTTCGTACTGGAAGAGGCTTGCCCTTCTAAGGTTATGAGGTCTGTTTTCTTGAGTGAGGTCAGTTAAATTAGTCTCACGGTATTAACACTTCTCAGTGGTTCCCCTCCCACCATGGTTTCTGCCCAGAGCTTGGCCCCAGAACCAAGGAGCATCAGCATTGAGAAAGGAAGGCACAGAGCCCTGTAAGGGGAGAGAGTGAAAGAGGAGGGGGCAGGAAAGAACAGCTAGGGAGGTGGAGGAGCCTGAAGAGTCCAGCCCTGCCCTGGGGATATGGCTGTGGGATGGGAGGACACAGCAGGCTCCAGCGGGAGCTGCTTCAGTGACATAAGACAGACTGACAAAAACGTAGTTTGTACACGTAGTGATTTCAAGAGCTTTCTAGAGTGGATGGTGTGGTCACCGTCTGCCCTGCCCTCACGCTTACCTTGTGATGGAGACTCTCCTTCGTGGATGAGGAAGCCAGCAGCATCTAGCAATGTCACCTGGGGCCACAGTTGAGCCAGGGACCCAAGAGCCACTTTACCCTAGCGAGGTGTGGGGAGTCTTCAGCACTTTCTGCCTGGTGCTCAGCCACTCTGTTTAAGAGGCGGGATTCAGGATGCAGTTTCTCCCCCTTGTTTTTTGCTAAAAAAGGCAATGTCAGATGACAGGACAGTTGGTCCCTCCGCCTGAGGTTGAGGTTAATTGGGGTTGGCTTGTGCTGTCACAGCACAAGGCATGAAAGCCACATGCAGAGGTGTGCTCTGGAAATGAAGGGTGACAAGCCAGGCAGAGTCGTATCTGCCTCAAATTCCAGTACGTGGAAGGCTGAGGCAGGAGGGTCAGAAGCCCTAGGCCTGCCTGGGCTGCATAGTAAAACAGAGGAGAGAGATGGCAAGTGTTGGCTCGGAGCCCTCCAGATTTGATGGTACATAACATTCTCTAAATTATTTTCATTTAAAATGGATATCCTCCGAGAAGCATCTAAAATAAACAGTAAGGCAGATGACCCCAAGTTTGGTTTAGGGTTCCTTGTTATTTATAAGTTCAAAATGCTCTTGCCACTTTCCCAATAGGACCTTGCACTGAGGTGACTGTTTAGATTTGTCTTTACAGGACAAGCAGCCAAGGCAGCTGGGAAGGGAGAAGGCAGGGGCGACTCGTCGCTCCCACCTGTCCCCTGGGGGCTGCTTTCAGGGTACTCTTTTGCTGTAGCAGGCCGAAAAACATGGTCGTTCCAGTGTCTTCTAAACAACATACACCCATGTCGCAAGCACATTATACCCAGCGGTGGATTTCAGGAAGCCCCGAGAGTTTTAGGCTAGTCTTACAGTGTTTAGTCTTGACCACGACTAAACATCCGTTTTTGATACAAACAGCAAAATGTGATGTTTAGAAGAACTTTGCTATCTGGGTACTCACTTTTAGAAACCAAGAGCAGGTCTTTTATTAAAAAATAAAATAAAAGGCTCTTCTGTGTTGAATCTGTGAGATCACCATGCATATTCCTGCTTTTCCCTTTTTAAGGAAATTGCTCTCACCTCTTCCTTTACTCTGCTTATCAGCTTTCCCTCCAGGTGGTGATAGAAGGAGAGGCAAAAAAAAGAAGTAAACATTGCCCGCTCCCAAGTGGTGCATGCAACCCATTAGGAAAACACTGCCTTCCAGTGCCCCACCAGAAACACAACCAGGTCGTTACCGTATTTACTCGACTATTCCCTCCTCTCTATAGACGCCCTCTTGCTCTCTTTCCTTACCCTCAAGTTTCGCAAGGAAAAAAAAATCAAGCTAATGTCTTCATATCCTCCCATTTAACCTCTTTTTTCAAAGCCCTAATATTTCCTCATTCCCTGCTTTGACAGTAACAAGACCAGGGGGCGTGGCCTGTGAATACAGCCACCCACAGAAACCACAGGTGATTGTCCTGAGGAATCTATTTGTACCCAGACAGAGAGGGCAGCCACAGATCCAGGAAATGATTCCATCCAAGTTGAGCTTGGGGAGTTTATTGGGGGTGACCCCGGTATCTGGACCATTGAGAAGGCCACCGAAGCATAGGTGACAAGTCACAAAGGCTGTGTCACTGGGCTTCCTGCACAAACAGGCCGCTACATGACAAGTCCCCTCCCCCATCTGCCTCCCAGCCCCCCAGCTCCCATCCCCCATCCCCTCCTCCCACCCCACAACTGTTTATTGCTTCCATGGCCTCTGGGAAGGCCTGTGGGTCAATTGCCAGGAGACTCCAGAGTCTTTCACCATTCATGTCACCTCAGCCTCTCTGAGCCTCCCCTCTGCTATCCCTTCACAGGCTCTAGACTCATGGCTCCATTTGGACCTGAGGCCACCTGTGTGAGCTCACTACCTGAGCTTTCCATATTCCTGGAAAACACAGTGCCTTCATTGCCCCCCCCCCAACCCAAACACTATCTATAGCAATCAAGATGCCAATCTGGCCCAGGGCCTTGCTCATGAAAATGGAGGCCAACACCTGTTGACCACAGGCCCACGTGGTTCCCTCCTCCACTCTTAACATCACAGTGACGTGTAAGAAAGGCTGGGACACCAGACCAACAAAGGCATCACAGGCTGTAAAAGGGGTGGAGTGACCGGGTGCATCTCAGCACTGATGCTGAGTTTACTCTCCAGCGTCAGCAGCTGCACCAGCTGCACGGTGGGAAAAGATAGATAAAGCCCAGCGCAAAGACTGGCACTCTCCTCATGTAGATGGCCCGGGAAGCCTGACTCGGCATGGAATGAGGAGGAACCGAAGAGGACATAGTAGTTCCCTGGATACTAGTTCCTGGATACTTAAGTTCCCAAGGACTCATGCCTTGGTCACTGGAGATCCTCAAGCAATTTCAGCTCGCTCGGATATCAAGTGTTTAACAAATTTTAAATCTCTCAAATCATGGGTAATAACCCACTAACACTGGACCAACCTCTTTCGCAAATCATCACACTGTCAAATAGATGAATAACATAAACCTTGTGATTAAAGATTTGGGCTCCTCTAAAAATTACCGATTGGAGCTGGAGAGATGCTCAGTGGCCAAGAGCACTTGTTGCTCCTGAAGATAATCCAGGTTCAATTCCCAACACCCACATGGCCGTTCACAACCACCTGTAGCTCAGCTTCCACGGATTCTGACGCCTTCTTCTGACCTCTTTGGGCATTCAACACACATGGTACATATACATATACACAGGCAAAACACTCATACACACAAAACAAAACATCTTTTTTAAAGGCTGCTCTGTAAGGGTTTGTGTGATCACACATGGTTTTACCAATTAAAAAAACAATGAAGTTTGTGGATTTGGGTTCTGGTTCACTGGCAAAGCTCTTGTCTATCTATGTGTCTAATGCCTGGTTTCAGTTCCTAGTACTAAAAAAAAGGGAAAAAGAATGGGAGGGAGGGATGGGGGAAAAAGAAAAGAAAAGGAGGGGCTGGAGAGATGGCTCAGAGGTAAAGAACATTGACTGCTCTTCCAGAGGTCCTGAGTTCAATCCCCAGCAACCACATGGTGGCTCACAACCATCTACTATGAGATCAAGTGCCCTTTTCTGGTGTTCAGGCAAAACATGCAGCCAGAATACTGTATACATAATAAATAAATAAATAATATTTTTTTTTAAAAAGAAGAAAAGGAAAGGAAACAGTGGAGCCAGAAGTGCTAGCACACACCTTTGTTCCAGGACTCAGGAGGCAGAGGCCGGCAGAGCTCTAGAAGCTCTAGGTCAGCCTGATCTACATAGTAAGTTCCAGGTCAGCCCGAGCTATATAGTATTATCTGAAAAAATTAAGAGAAATTAAAATTCTAGATAGCACATTTTCACAGAACTTTATATGTACAGCTTCCATGAAGCCTGGATTCCACACAGTTCCAAGTATGTCTTTAGTGGTAATACTATGTTTGAATGTTATTTAGGATGTAACCATAGCGTGAGATTAATCACCACACTAAGTGCTGCTGCTCACTAACTAAGGAACCACAGCTGTCTCCTGGTCAGTTCACTCCCGTTTAGCTATCTAAGAGTGGCAACATCTCAGTAACAAATCAGAAATGCTAGCTCTTATGCCATGGAAAATTCTAGTAAATATCCGTGTAATAAATACCCTACATAAGTGTTGGGAGAGTAAGGATGAACTGACCCTGACTGAGGCCAGCCTGGGCTACGTAGTGAGTGTTCCAGATCAGTCTGAGCTACATAGTAAGAACTTGCCTCCAGAGAGAGAGACAGAGAGAGAGAGAGGAAAAAGAAAGAAAAGAGAAAGGAAAACTAAATGCAAACCTTCACATTTGCTCCACAGCTTTCAAAGATAAATCCACACTTTCCTACAAAACAAAGAAGAATTGCTTTATTTTGAATTTAATAATCAAATAAATGAAATTCTGATTTCTTTCAGAATATGCCTGGAACACAAAACCTAGCCGAGGCCCGTTTTCAGGACAAACTTACAATCCCACAGCAAAAAATCTCAATATCATGAACCGCACACAGCCAGTCCCCTCGGTGCACGGGAGGACAGACTGGGTGGCTAAGTACGGAGGCCACCGGTAGGAGGGGTGGACACCCTGAAACATCACTCCGCAGAGGACTGTCCAGCCCCTGACCCTGGGAGATGTCTACAGTCTATTTCTACTGAGTTCCCCAAGAAACACACCACTGTGGGTACCTCAAAGAGCAGAAGTCGGCTCCCGTTTTCCTCCTTTCCTGGAAATGCAATGCGTTTTCTTACTCGTGGCCCGCAGTGCTGATGTGGCCCGCAGTGCTGATGCAGCACCGTGCCGAGGACTTTCGAGGGGGATTTTACAGAGTATTGAATAAACTATTTGCCAAAGTATCAAGTATTTGATCTACAAATTACTAGACAAGTGCATAAGCTTTTATAGCTATGACTCTGGGAAGTAAGGGTAGAAAATTTCACTCTTGCTTGCTGCCTGTTAGCCTAAGCTATTGTTCTGGTCACTGCAGAGACCTTGTGGCCTCAGCAGTTGGCATAGTGGGAGGCAAGCATCTGGGTGGACTTAGCGGTGGCTCTCTCCACCTCGGCAGTGTCAGGAAGATGGTAGTTACCTTTTGGTTTTCTACATTTGGAACTCAGAGAGGAGTGATGGGGCATCTCTTAGCGGGAAACCAGCTTCTCTCCAGCCTCGAGAGACGAGTAGAGCGTGCCAGGCTGACGTGAGCCCTGTTGCCGGACCTTGAGCAAACCAAACTCAAGATGACCACCAGACTCTGTGGCTGGTAAGTTCTACATTGCTCACACCAGGGTTCTCGTCATCTCACCATTAAGAACGTTCTGGAAACCATATCTGATGCTTGTTCATCTGACTCTCCAACTCTTGCTTCTGTGTTTCTACCAGACACAAAGGTAAAGTGTGCCAGCTGACCCCCAGGCAAACCCTGGCTGCTGCAGGTTCTGATCTTCAAGTTCCAGCCACAGGGCAAACACGCTCAGTTGCCACAGTTTCGTGTAGTTCATTGTCCTTAGTTTTGTTACTAAATTGTTTTTTAATAGCTATTTTGAAGTTGGACTATTTTAAACCTGCCACTTGCTCGGCTGGACATGATTAGTACTGTATATTCTTTTGAAAGAATAATGTTATTGCCTGCTAATATTTTTATGTATGTCTGGCTTTGTAATAGATGCTGATATAATTGACATCATTTTGTGGGCATTGCTCATAGGCACATTATCAAATCATATATTTTTGTATAGAAGATATAGCTGTTCATATTTACATGTTTAAAATGTTAAACTTGAAATGGTAATTTATCCTGGTTATGTGGTTATGTGTATTTGTACAGTTTTATTGTCTTAGAGCTAATAAAAATTCCTTGGTGTTTCTGAGAAACATGGACTCTGATTACATATAAGGTTAACTAGTGTGGTTTTTTAATTATTAAACTTTATTATATCCTGTGGTCCATTTTGTTGTGGTTATTTTTCATATTTTTTTTATTTTTTAAGCAGCTTATATGTTTGGCATCGTTAGGACATTTTTGAACAATGTGTTTCTGTGGCTCTCCTTTCCCCGTCTCCCCTATCCCTTAGCTGCTCTTCCCACCCTGTCATGTCCCACGTGTCCTTCTGCCCATCCTTCCTCATCACCTGCCAGTACCCTCTCTCGGTCTCCTTTCTAAGTCTGTAGACTTTACCAGCCCTTATACTTTTGCATACATACATGTACACATTATAGGCTAGGAGTCACGTCGGAGGAAGAACGCGCAGTTTTAGCCTGTGTGTGGCCCTCTTGCTTGATATCATACTTTCTCAACCCCCCCATTTCCTGAAAATTTCATTTTTTTTGGTTATAGCTTATTTTCCATATCTACAGCACACTTTCATTTTCCATTTGTTAGTGGTTATCTAAGCTGGTTTTGTTTCCTTGCTGTCATAAGTATAGCAGCAGTAGATATGTGTGCCAGTGTCCCTGGCAGAGGATAGGTCCTTCGCAGGGGTTGTGGAAGTTTCGGGTTTACAGAGTATGAATTCCCATGTACCCTTCATCCTCCCCCAACTTTCCCTATTACCAACATCTTGCATCGCTGTGGTACCTCTCTCTTTCTCTCTCCCCCCTCCTATGCTGGGGATGGAACCCAGGGCTTTATACATGCTAAGTAAGCTACACTAAGTCATACTCCCAGGCCTTAGAATCTATGTCTCTTAACTGTTCTATTTCTAGAACGCCCCATAGCTGGAACCATAAACTATGTTACTCTTTCAGACTGGCTACTTTCACTTAGCAATTGTGCATTTAAAGTTCTTACATATGTTTAGTTCCAGAGCTTTTTTTATATTTATCTGTGAATCAAATTTTGTTGTCACATACTAAAGGACATCTTAATTGATTCCACATCCGGGCAGGGGAATTGCAAGTTCAAGTCCTTTATGGGCCACAAAACAAATTCAAAGCCTGGACAACTTAGCACGACCTGACATCAAAAACAGTAAAAGCCTGCTCCATGGTAGAGTGTTTGCATGGCATGCACAAAGCTCTGGATTCAAACCAGCGCCACAAAATGACAAAAAATAACGTCTTTTCTTTCTTGTTGCTTTTCCTTTACGAGACCAACACAGTGGGGTGATGTGGGATTTTCCTCTGTATGCTTTACTACCTTTGGTTAATACAGAAGTTCCTTTGGCCTATGGCAGGGCAGAATTTAAGTAGGCGGGAAAACTAAACTGAACGCAGGGAGAAAGGTGAAGTCAGGAGATGCTGAAGGAGAAAGATACCAGAACCTTACCAGTAAGCCACAGCCTCGTGGAAATATATAGACTAATAGAAATGGGTTAATTTAAGATATAAGAGCTAGCTAGGCATATGTCTGAGCCATTGGCCAGGGTTGTAATGAATATAGCTTTTATGTGGTGATTCAGATCTGGGTGACTGGGAAACGAAAAAGTAGTTGGCTGGCAGGGATGTATTTTGGCTCATTATTCTGGAGGTACTGACCCAAATTCCAGTAGCCCCATTGCTCTGATACTCTGGTTTGGGTGTTAGACATGGGGATAGAACACTTGCCTGACATGTATGAGGCTCTCTGGGTTGTTTGTTCAGCACTGCTAAACAAAATCACCGTGCAGTAAACAAAAAGCATGTATGTTCAGCTAAGATGTGCCTAGGATATGCATGAACCCACATTTGAGCCTTAGTGCCACAGCAATATTCAAGCTGTGAATGGCGGCACACACCTGTAGCCCCAGGTACTTGAGAGGCTGGGGCAGGATTATTTGAATTTAACTGAACATGGCCAGCCTAGACAACATGGCATAACCACACTCAAGTTACTTCAATCTGATTCTGATTCCCCAGAGAATGGACCTACACTATGCACCACTCAACTGTAAATGATTTTTTTTTAATTGCTGATGTCAATTGATTTGGTACAACTACACGTGGAAGGTGATCACTATGACAAGGGCTATAGAATCATCTTTTTTTTTTTTTTGAGACAGGGTTTCTTGTAGCTTTGGAACCTGTCTTGGAATTAGCTCTTGTAGACCAGGCTGACCTCAAACTCAGAGATCCACCTGCCTCTCGAGTGCTGGGATTAAAGGCATGTTCAACCACCACCCAGCCTCGTTTCAGATCTATTAAAGTTTTCAAGACAGCATCATCAAGCACCTGTCCTTGACATGACTACAGCAGTCACTCTACACCAGGACGTGAAAAAAGACCCGGGGTCTCAGATGAGAAACGAGTCAGGGCTCCAGTACTAAAACATGCAGTGCACAGTACAGTGCCCTGACCAGCTGCACAGAATTCTGGGCAATATACTTCAAGAAGGCTAAATCCTGTAACACCACCACTCCAGAAAATGAAACTGTGAGCTCGAGGCCACCGTGGGATATATAGAAAGATCCAGCCTTTAAAAAAAGACATGCATGTCAAGACATACCCTCTATTATAAGCATAGTGCAGATATTCAGAATCGTATTTAAGGATGATCTGGATGTCAGGCACATCTCTAATCCTAGCACTTGGAAGGCAGAGGCAAGGCAGTGAGCAGAGGAAGGTAGCTCAGGCTACAACGGGAGGTTGTAGTTGCAGACACTAAGCCTGCTTTCAAGACACTTAAAAGCAGATGTGAGGTTTTAAGTCCCTGTTTGCATGACAGTCCTACCTTAGAAATTCCCAAAGGGTATTTTGGTTTGGGTTTTTCTTTTTCTTTTTTCTTTTGTTTTTGAGACAGCATTTCTCTGTGTAGCTTTGGAGCCTGTCCTGGAACACACTCTGTAGCCCAGAGGCTGGCCTTGAACTCATAGAGCTCCACCTGCCTCTGTCTCCCAAGTGCTGGGATTGAAGGTGTGTGCCACCACCACCCAGCTCACAAATTATTTTTATTTATTTATTTATTTTTATTTTATTTTTTTAAAAAATATGGAACGCTTCACGAATTTGCGTGTCATCCTTGCGCAGGGGCCATGCTAATCTTCTCTGTATCATTCCAATTTTAGTATATGTGATGCCGAAGCGAGCACCACAAATTATTTTTAAAACAAGCTTCCAGACAATGTCCAGTCAAACAATAACACTCCTTGGTCATTCCAAACGGGGAATCCCTAAGTATGACACTCACGGATCCCCTCATGGCTCTTCACTGTCCTGCTCTCCACATCTTAGGCAACATCCCAGTCACTCCAACAAAGAACACCCGAGAAGTGTTCTTAATAGCAAACTTTATTTTCACTGGTATTTGACAGGAACATGATTTCATAGCAGACCTATACAAAAGATCCCACATCACAAATGTCACCGAGAGATTTCACACACTCTGGGCAGGCCTTGTGGCTCTGGGGCCCCCCATGTTGGCACCCTTGTCTACTGGTCCAGGAGACATGCCATCATACAAGAACGAAACTGCATGAAGGCAGCATCTGCTCTCAGGCTTGACGCTTGCCACCCCTGACCAGTTACAACAGCAAAAGCTCACTGTCACCTCTGCGTGCTCGGTGGACATTTGTAAAATGTCAGAATATGTAAATACGCTGCACTTTTTTCTTCAGACATTGTAAATGTGGACATGTGGGGAGTTTCAGTTCTTCAGGGGCCCAAACGCAGGTGTGGCTACTACGGATGAGAACCCAACACACTGATTCCAAGCTTGGCAACCATCAGCAAACTGTTCAAAGAAAAACAAGTGATCAGGCTAAGGACATACAGGTGAGGGTTGTTTCGAAGGATCAAAGGCTGCAGGTCCCACTCAACTGTGTGTGAAGGGAGGAGCTGAAGTAGAGCAGTCTGGAAGAAAACATCTCCTTCCAGGAGGCAAAGAAAAACCACAGAAGTCTCACAGGGGCACACGGTACCCCTAGACCAATGCCAATAATCTGGAAGAGCTGAGGAAATGAGGGGAAGAGAGAACAAAGCCTCAGAAGTCACAGGGTTGGCCAATTAACAGCAGGTGTCCTGCCTCCCAGTCTAGTGTCGTGACCTTGGCCTATGTTTAAGACTTTGGTTAACAGCATAAACATAGCCAAAGACCAAGTATCTATATCTTCCTGAGACAGGTTTTGTTGTTGCTTTTGTGTTTTTTTTTTTTTTAATTCTCCTTCCTCCAGAATGTGTTTATTATACTTAAGAACTTGTCAATTTAAGACAGTTTCACAATTAAATAGAAAATGGAATTCAGTAAAAGAAATTTCGTTTTAGCAAAACTTTTAATACGGGACCTTCAAGTAACTAACAAACAGGGAACCAACACGGACAGTCTCACACAGCCACACCCAGGGGTTTGCTCAGAGGCTTGTGACATTAGTAGTAGAGTCTGGGGCAGTCCACAGAGCAAATTCAAGATCATGTCTACAATGAATGAATATACTTAAGTCCTAAATCAACTACGAAGGCTTTTTTCGTCTTTTCCATATGTGGAGAAAACTCCCTCTAAAAAATGGGAGTTGAAGTCTAGGATCAGGCACACTGAAGTGACCGAATGAAGTGTCTTGAGCAAAAAGCCAACCACAGTCTGGGTGAAGAGAAATGGAAAGGCAAGTACCTGGCACCTGCGATTAGACCTGCAGGCATGAATTTCCCGGAGTTGTAGAACCTCATCCCCATAATGCCAGCCAAGGTCCCGGATGTAGCTGAAAAAGAGAAGTCCAACAGTCAGCACATCCTCCATGTAGGGGAGGAGTGAAGTCCTGCTTCCTTTTCGAGGTCCAGACTTCACCCTATAATGGTGGGGGTTGGGGGAACACTGAGCTTCACTGCTGCCCACAATAGTCAGATCTAAGTACAAATACTGGCCACATTCTGCTATAGTTGACTCTGGACTCTTCCTTGAAGCTGATATTCTGAGTGCTTAGTTCTCATCTCAGGGCTTCCTTTGGAGTTTATGGAGTGGACAGAGGTAGATCAATGAAGCTTTGAAGGCTACATCCACCTTAGGTCTCCAACCTATTTCCTGGCCCCTCAAGGTGTGAATGCACCCCTACCGCAAAGGGCTGGGCCACTCCCACCACCGTGCCTTCGGTCTCTGAAACACAAGAGCAACTGAGCTGTCAGGTGTTGTCTGGTGACAGAGTGACCTCCCCAAGCCCAGCCTGCCAGAAAGGCCTCATTTCCACAACTCTTCTGCAAAAACCCATGCTTTACTTCCACCTCCTCAAAAACATCGTGCAGTTCCTTTACCCTACATGCTGGCTATCAGGTGTTTTGGCAGAGAAACGTTGACTGCATTTGCTAAGCTAGAGACTAACTGCATTCAACAATACGACCTTTCGGTGTTTGAGCCTCGAGATACAAGCTAGCTTAAAGAATCACACACAAAGTCTAATTTGTTCTACAATGATTGCTACACACACGACCTGACAGGGAGAAGGGAGCTGATTCAGGAACTTTACGGAAGGATAAACTAGAGAAGCAAAGACTTAGCCACTATCGGCAACCAGAGCAGGTGGTGTGTGTCTGTGGTCTCAGTTCCACGGAGACTGAAGGCGGGCCACAAGTTCAAAGACAGCCTTGACAACTTAACAAGGCTCTGCTGTGGAATAATCCTTCTGTACACTGTGAATACGTATTACTCCCATTGGTTAATAAAAAGCTGACAGGCCAGTACCTGGGCAGGAAGTTAGGTGGGAAGACCAAACTGAGAATGATGGGAAGGAAGAGGGTGGAGTCATAGAGATGCCTGTCAGCTGCACAGGAAGACATGCTGGAGGACAGGTAAAGCCACAAGGCAATGCATAGATTAATAGAAATGGGTTAATTTAAATGTAAGAGTTAGCCAGTAATAAGCCTGAGCTATCAACTGAGCATTTGTAATTAGTATTAAGCCTCTTAGTGATTATTTGGGACCAAGCAGGCAGGACAGGAAACGTCTACTTATACTAGCCTCCAAATTTGAAAAAAGAAAGAAAAATAAAAAAGATGATGCAGCTGCAGACACAACCAAGTAGTAGAGAAATAGGACTAGGGAGGTGGTGGCCATGGAGACGGGGACAAAGACAGCACTGCTGGAGGCAGAGGGCAAGAGCACCCCAAAGCTGAATACATGAAGACTGGGTGCTTGTGAAAGCAGTGGACCTGGCGGATGTGCTGAAACACCTGCACGCATGAGGAGCTTTAGCACAGAAGTTCTCAACCAGTGGGTCCTGCATATCAGATGTTTACATCAATACTCATAACCATACCAAAATTAGTTAGGAAGTAGCAACAAAATAATTTTATGGCTGGGAGTCACCACAACATGAGGTACTGCATTAAAGGGTCACAGCATTAGGAAGGTTGGGAACCGTTGATTTAGCAGAGAAGCTTTTCCTTCATGTCCTGAAAACAAGGCATGACCTTCAATGGTGCTGCCAAGAGAAGAGCCAGGCCCTAAGCAGAGGTGCTTGCTAGTCAGAAAGGAAGAGAGAAGGCAACAGAAAAAACTGACAGAAGATCATCAGTGGTCACCTGTGTGGAGGAGAGACTCGGAAAAGTTTTGTACAGACACAGGTCACTGCAAGACTTGGGGCGGGGGGGGGGGGGGCGTAAGCATTCTATGGTCAAGAGAATGAAGACTGAAGAGCATCCATGATGTCTGAGAGAGGAAGAGATGAGAAGCTTCTGAGAGGGAAGGGCAAAGCCAGTGACTGAAGGGGAAGTAGGCCCAGCGGTCCTTCCTTTTCTAACGCAGGCAAAGCTGACTGCATGGGAGCTTTATGTGTGGGAGCCCGCAATAGGAGTGATTCTAAATAAATGGCAGACCCTAGGTAGTCCACAGTTCAGGAGCCAAAGCCCTGAGAGAAGAGCTGCCTTGGACAGGGAGAGAAACGGGAAACTGGATGGCCTGGAAGCTGATGGTTGTAATCAACATCAGTGGCTCCTTTCAGTCAAGTACTCGTGGGGTCACCTGAAGGGAGAACACTGGGATCAGAGAGCCACTCCAAACCATGATGAGGAAGCTGTTCAGAAGAACCAGGGGCTCAGCGCATCCTCTCCTCAGACTGCCCACAGCTGGCCTCGCTTCCTACTCCAACAGCTGGGGAAACCCCTCTGGGAGGGTTAGAGATGCCCATGTTCTTACACTGTGGGTATGAGGCACACAGGTGCCACGCCCCTGACAAAAGCAAGCACCAGGGTGGAGACGGAGAAAAACGTGTCAAAGGTCACTATGAGAGGCTATCATCTCCCCCACACCCACCTCCCAACCCGGCTGGTTGGGCTGCACCAGGGCACTTGTCTACAGTTCCACAGAGTCACATTACCTGTTCGGGACTGTGGACCCCCAGACCCTGAATTTCCTGTGAACAGCTTGTTTTCCTAAGCTTGCAGCTGCTCTGAGCAAACAACTTGTTCTGTGCTTGCAGCTGCTCTAAGCATAAGACAGGGGAGTGAAATTTTTGGTGGGCTTGCAGCTGAGAGTTAAGGAGTGGCCACTGGTCAAGGAGATCCTACCTAAGCTGCCCTGGAACACAATAAAGTTGGAATTCTTGATTCAAGGGGGCATTCCTGTTTCAAGGATGACCCGTGTCTCTGTCTGTGTGTTTCAATCTCCAGCCCCTTACATGGCTCGCAAACCATATTGTAGCACACAGAACAGGCACTGCGTTACAAGTACCTGACTTCCCAATGAACTTGAATGCTCCCCAAAGGCAAGGTCTGTGTCTGACAGAATTAACTGTCCATAAAAGGGGAGAGACGCTCAACTGGGGAAAAGGCTACGTGGACTCAGGGCCTCATGGGATGTGTGAGATTTCTCTTAAGTTTCAAGCAAGCTGTCTTGAGTGTGAAAGCTCAGCAGTTAACACACACTGTTTAAAACACATCTCACCGGGAAAATTAAATCCGTGTAGTATAAAACCCTTCTGCATTCTGTATACGAAAGGGAAACAACCCAAGGTTCACCACCGTGAGCCCCACCTAGACCTTGGCAGAAGCAGGTGACTTGGCAGGAAAAAGAACTCGCCACACCTGCCCACCAGCGTGTCAGAACCAAACAGAACACAGCTGCAGAGTCTGAGGCAAACCTACCTAGGAAAACCCACACATTCCTGGGATCCTGGGACAGCTGGTAAGCACCAAGGCCTGCGAGGCCCCCGAAGAAGAGTCCGGCAGCCAGGGACGGCACACTGCCTGGGGAGAAGCAAACAGGCATGCATCTGGGTTGTAATGTCACACATTACAGATGGAATCTAGGAGACTTCCCTCCCCTCCAGAGTAAAACTACAAAAGAGCGTTCCCAAGGCTTAGAGCCACAGGGCTCCCAGAAGAGGGGAGTCTAGGCCTGTAGGCAGAGTACTGAGAATACTGTATACATAATAAATAAATAAATCTTTTTAAAAAAAAAAGAGGGGAGTCTACCAGAGAAGATGGGATCTTACCATCCCTGTTGGGAGCTACTGGGGGCTGTGGTCCCCTGGACCCTGGATTCCCTGTGAGCGGCTTGTTTTCCTCTGCTCTGAGCAACCTGCAGCTGCTCTGAGGACGAGACCCTGATGGCAGGCTGGTGGGTCTGCAGCTGAGCTGGGGCGTGGCCAGAACCCTATATAAGCTGCCCCTGGGCACAATAAACTCAGCACTCTTGTACCAAGAGTGACCCGTGTCTCTGTCTCCATCTCTCTCTGCGTCTGTCTGTGTTTTTAAGGCTCTCAGCCCAGTTCCTGGCTTGGGTACCAACTTGTAGCAGCACGGGAGCTACGGTGTAGCCTCCACGCAGTGCGGACTGTGTTCTTTACAAGCGGAGGCCCTCAGCGAGATCAGGAACTACGGATCCCTGAGAGATCGCTCATGATTATATAGAAAAGGGGCATTCTTGTATCAAGAATGACACGTGTCCTCGTGTCTCTGTCTGTCTGTCTGTGTGCGCGTGTGATTTTAAGTCTCAAGCCTGGTTCCTGTAGTGCAAGCGCCACAGGACGGTCAGTTTTTACACACCCCAGCCCTCGCTCCGTCAGGAGGGGGGACTCAATACAATGCTTGTCTAACCCACACAAGGCCCTGGCTTCAGGCTGGTGTTAAACAGATAACACACACTGCGTAGAGACAAGGTTTCCCTCTCGAGGACCTGACAGTGCACTGGGATCTGGTGTATGGCAAAGGGTGATAACAACCACCCACTACCACCTCTGCCTATCTGTAAACAGAAAAAAAAAAGAAAAAAGATGCCTGGCTCAACTTATCCAGATAGCCCAAGGCCAGTGCAGGAAGAGCCAGGAGCCTGACTATGCAGGCTGCACTCAGGGGCCTAGCAAAGCCAAGTGGAGCAAAACTAGGCTTCAAGGACCCTGGGGACCCCCATTTCACTGGAATCACTGACAGTTTTAAGAGTAACAGGAAGGGCTGGAGAGATGGCTCAGCAGTTAAGAGC
Organism: Microtus pennsylvanicus; assembly: GCF_037038515.1. Lineage (NCBI taxonomy): Eukaryota > Metazoa > Chordata > Mammalia > Rodentia > Cricetidae > Microtus > Microtus pennsylvanicus. The sequence goes on from NC_134582.1 coordinate 90,999,091, forward strand.
ACTGACTCTTCTTCCAGAGGTCCTGAGTTCAATTCCCAGCAACCACATGGTGGCTCACAACCATCTACAATGAGATCTGGTGCCCTCTTCAGGGGTACAAATACACATGTAGGCAGAGTATTGTATTCATAACAAACAAACAAACAAATAAATAAATAAAAAGAGTAACAGGAAGGGCTTACCTGCTTTTGCATAGCCAATAATCCCACCAGTGGCAACCAGGGCTGCATAGCCGAAGCCAAGATAATGTAAAGGCACCCTGGAATGGCAAAAGGGAGAAGCCAGTGACAACCAAGTTTAAAACACAGCACAAAAATCACAGTGTGAAGCTCAGGCTGGAGATCCGAGTCTGACTGGATTACAGGGCAGAAGGAGAAAACCAACTCCGACAAACTGTCCTCTGACCCCTGGACACGCAACATGACACTTGTGCATCTTAAACTATGTTAAACAAACATGGTTTTTAAAATCACTGGCAGGGATAAAAAAAAAAGTCATTTCTAGCAAATCTTGTTACTGTATGGACAGAACTAGAGGCTGGGTGACAAGCCAGAACTAGCCAGAGGTCGAATTCAATTCAAATCCAGGTCAAAGGCCACTAGTTCATGGATCATGCCACAACCCATGCTGCCCCTCGGCTGTGGTAGGCTGAAGGCTCCTGTCACATGCTCTGGTTTTAGAAGCTCTGGGTGATTCTATTCCCACACAGTGGGCACTTACAGTGGGCCACTGTCCTTCTGCATTGTTCACTTTGGAGATCACACCAGGCCTGCACCTGTGGGGGAGAGGTCAGAGCAGTTAGAACACTCACGCCTTGTAGTCAGAAAGAAATGAGTTCAAAGTACAGCTCTCCGTAGTGGTGCAAACAGGTCCTTGGGCACACACGCAGCCTCTGGTCGCCCTAGAGCTGCAACCCGGTGAAGGTAACTGGGTTAACGGGTAAAGCCTTCCTTCCGTATGAACGGAAGTGCTGGAGAAGCACCAAGTATTTCTACAACCTTCGCTATAGCACAGACTCACAGGACTCCTTCTGCTTAGTACCTGTCCACAGCTGACTGTTTCAGCAGTTAATTGAGTGGTGGCTAAATCAGAAACCAAACGGCCTATGCCTCAACTCTTCTAATCCTCTCTGAGGGTCAGAACGCTGTTTCCTCACATATGTCAACACTCAACTTACAAACTTTTAGAAACCCTTGGATCCGACACTCAACTCCTGCTAGGCTGGAGCGAGGGACAAGAAAATGCCCGGGAGCCCGAGTCACAATTGCACTGGGCTCCACACGCCAACAAAGTAACTAACTCCTGCTCTCTCACAAAACAACCCTCTGCAGCACCGAAGCAGCGCAGGCGCGTTTGGGTCTCCACTCCCGGAAGGCTGGGAACCTCCGGGTCAGGAGAGAGTCGAAAGCGCCCAGTTCAAGAACGTTTTAGAGGAGCAGAGAGCGGGCCGGTGAAGCGAGCTCAGCAGCGGGTGCACCGGAGAGTCCCCCGCGCCTGCGGGCTGGGCGGCCGCGTGCGAAACAATTCCCGAGTGGCAAAAGGAGCAAAGTAAGAACACACCGGAATCGGAGCCCCTGCGCTGAAGGACGAACGTGCGAACGCACAGCAAGGGAAGCAGGTCCAGAGTCAGGTCTGCAGACGTCACTGCGCGCGCTGCGTCCGGGCGGGAAGGGCGGGACTTGAAGCGATGGGCGGAGCCTAGGGGAGAGGATGGGCGGCCCCTAGGGCGGGAGAGGGGCGGGGCTTAGTTCCGGGCCCGTTGTATTTTGCTTTCTTGGGAGACGTGGGTTTGGCTTCCAGGTCTGGGTCCCAGCTTTGAGGCAAGGAAGAGGTGCGGTGCCTGACCCATAAGCTGCCATTGGGAGGATGAGTTGGAGGGGTTTCGTTTAGCACAGAGAAATATCAAGACAACACTCAAAATCAGTAGCCAGTGTCTCTATTATTAAATCAAACTTTTACATCTAATGTTTTTATCTGCATAAATGCCTCAGGATAAAAGCCCTTGGGACACATACCTTGCTTGAGCCAGCAATAATAGACAGCAGCTGGAAAAATATCCAGGCTACCAAAGGAAGAAAATCCTTCAAGTTGTCCACAACTGTCTCTCCCATTCCTCTCACAGCACCTTCACACATATGTGAAGGCAAAACACCAATGCACATAAAATAAAAATAAAACTTATCATAGATTTTACTTTAAGTCGGGCTGGGAGAGGGAGTGCATGTATTATCTTTCCACAACTGAGCTTCTGGAGTTGAACTCTAGTCTTTTTACCAGAGTGGCAAGTACCCTCACCCACCACCAAGCCATCTTCTTTTGATTTCTACTTAAATTATGCCCTTGGGGCTTCCCATCCTTTAATATCAAGACATTCAGGCAACTGACATCTATTGAGCTGTCCTTTTTTTATGAATGTTATGTACGTACATAGGTAAGTAGGTAGATCTGGCTATCTTGGAACTTGCTATGTAGACCAGGCTGGCCTTAAACTATCTGCCTACCTCTGCCTTCTGAGCACTGACTTTAAAGGTGTATGCCATCACTTGACAAAATATATCCTATGATGAGGGTGGTAGTAACAGGTCACTGTCATTAGGTACCTACAGTGTGCTAGGCTCGTTCGAAGACGTACACACACTGACACATCTTGGTAACCCTATACCGATCCTATGAAGCAGAGGATTATGTCTGGTCACGGCAGCAAGGAAGTGAGCCAAGACTGGTTTAGACTAGCATAAGTGGGTGGCTATTTTGATGCTCTGAAAGATGGGAAATAGAGAAGTGTTGTTTCCTTGCCTTTCAATTTGCTTGTCACTCACTGCTTAGAAGCAGAATTGTCTGAAAAGCCCTTCATCCTCTCTGGTGAAGACTTGACAGGTCTGCACAAGGAATAAGGCGCTGGGTGCTGGCGGTACACAGGCAAAGCTTGCTAGCATGCAAGGCCCTTGGCGTGATCCCAAGCACCACCACATATAGTAAAAACTCTGGATCATTTTTAATACAGTAGTTTTACATCTTTACTTGCTTTGAACAGTAAAAAGTGTACATTACAATGACCACATATGTCAATATATAATAAAATGCCATCTGCCAAAAATAGTTTTACTATTTAACAAAACAAAGTGCCACCTAAAAGTGGCTCAGTTTTAGGCTACACGTTTTCTCCCGAAGGAGAAAATCCTTTTGTATCTCACACGGGAAAGTTAGGTGTGATATCTGAAAAGGAGAATTTGTCAAGAAGACATTCTCTTGGGGAGAAGATGTCTGAGATTTTCCATGTAAGTTATATTTTCTTTTTTCTCTTCTTTTCCAACACGTCTGTCCTTTTCCTCTTCTTGGCTGACAATGGGCTATTTCCTTTTGTTGGCTTCTTGCTGTCACCGGTTAAACCAGACTTCTTTAAGTTCGGTCCTGATGTTTCTTCTTCCTGATTCTTATCACCAGATTCCTTTTTGATCTTTTTGGGTTCTTTATTTACTAAACACAAGAAATAGCACATTAAGTTTCTCACTCTCAAGTGAAGTTTTAACAACTCAGGAAGGAGCAGACTGCTCAATCTTTTAAATGGTTGACTTAATTTACCAGGGCAAGGCTCTGTTGCTGGAAGAAGACTCCCTTTTCCATCTGCCGCTCTGTCTAACCACACTCCAAGACACGTCAGCCTGGCACCAGTGTCCACCTCACACAGCAAAGATGGGGGATCTTTCTGAAACAGAAGGGGAAAACCTTATACTTAGCCCAGAGGAATTTTCCTCTTTTTCCATAATGAAATAATCTTAGTTGAGGTCTTATTATACCATTATGTACCACTAAAGAATGTTTCAGTCAGTGCCAGAATGAGTGTACCATTCCACGCATCACAGTACCCATGCATAGACACGTTCTACCAGGGTTTACATGAGCACTGCCCAGCAATGTCTTTCATAACATCACCCGTCAGGTGCTGCGAGCTTGTATTTTCCTGGGCATACAATAACAATATCAGAGGTTGCTGACTACTGTGGTTTATAATTGATCTCACTAGGCCGTTCACAGAGTCAATGTCTTCAAATCAGAAAATTCTAAGGACACAAGTGATGTCTTACGTAGACAAATCACACCCGCAGAGTTGAAAATAAACAATACTAAACTGAGAGAAAGGAGACTAAAGAAAGGAAATCAGTGTTTGATTATCTGGTTCAAAATTAGTAGTAGTTCCATAACTGATCAAGATCTTTCAAACTGTTTTTAGTAATGGCAATCTTCTTTTCTCTAGTATTTTTTAAAAGATAAAGATGACACAACAAAGCAAGGCACATTAAAAGGATTAGAAGGGCAATAGGTCTGAGACCTAATCTTAACCAGCCCAAAGCCTCCAGGCAGCTCTGCAGCAACCCTAACTTTAAAACTACCAATACAGACCACGACTGGAAGAGATTTTAAAAGCCTAAGGATCTATGTTTTATGAATCTCATTAAACAAACTGTTAAAGTAACACTTTAATATAGTACTATCCAGTGTGTTGACACTGGGGGAAGACACTGACCTTATCCTGCTTAAGCGTCCACATTTTGATGAAACCATCATTTGATGCTGTGACAAGAACATGGTGTCCTGGAATTTCAAAACTGAGTATGTCTTTTACCCTAGGATGGAAACATTAATGCCAGAGATCATTTCTTCTAGAGGGTGTGATATCATAAAACTACAACAGTCTCCTGCTTTCCAATGTTTCAAGTGTTTTCAAAGTGTCCATAAACAAGCTAAGATATAACAAGTGTTGCACATTCCCATCGAACAGTGAGCTATTTTCAGGCCAAATATGGGATAAAACTGTCTGGATCGTAAAAACAAACTGCAAGGACGGGTACAAACACTCACGCTACCTCCTAGGTCCTATAATCCAGATGAGGATGTACAAGATGAAGCCTGTTAACCCAACCAACTACATATCCAGAAAGGAAAGATGCTGACTTCAGGCTCACTAAGAGGAAGAGAAAAACAAACTTCTCCAACTCCAGGGCAATCACTACTTCCAGTCTAAGCTGCCTTTTTCTTTCTGGATTTTGGCTATTGCCCAACAGACCATTCACCTTCCACTTCTGCTAGATCGATGTTTCAGATAGAAGTAAAACCACGCCATCACCAGGCCTAAAAACCTCAAAACTATAATTTACTTTAAAATAACATGGATGGAGCCAGCACGATGGCTCCGTCAGTAAAAGCACCTGCTAGGTAAGCCGGCTGGCCCGAGTTCAAGCTCTAGAACCCATAAATGTGGAAGGAAAGAATCGCCTCCCAGAGTTGTCCTGACCTCCACACACTCACTGTGGGTGCCCCACCCCCATACACACCTCACAGACACACAGCACACAATTAAACAATAATAATTAAAGCACCATGGAGGAGGAAGTGCCCGGGGATAAGAACGGAGCTCAGGCTGGTCCTGAGGTGGCTCTACAAATAGGCTCCCTAACTGACCTGCTAGCCTTTCAAGTTTTCTCTAAGTAAACAAGACAGGCTGGGAAGGAAGCTCAGCTAGAGCATCTGCCAAAGTACCCCAGCCTTGCTACAGTGTGGGCCATGGGAGCCCAAGCTCCCAAATGTTTTGCTCATCACGGAAAAAGAATGCGAAGTAGAACTGTCGTGAATACATTAGAAACGGCTTTCCTAAAATAACTTTACTTCCTAATACCGGGGGAGAACACTGTACACCAACTGCAGGACTGAAGGTTTACAAAGACAGGTTTCTCAAAACGACCCAGAAAGCAAGATTTAAGACTTACTTGAGACATGGAAAAACAAGCTGATGAACTACACTGGAGTAAAATGCTGTATGCTATTGCCTTTCTCAAAATTATACTTTAAAAAAAAAAAAAGCAGCACATCAAGCATCAGCTGGCCTGGATTTGGGAGAGCTCCCTTATTTAAGTGTGGAATGATCCTGGCCAAGTTAATGATCTCTTACTCTGAGACTCATATCTACCCCCTTATATACATATACCAAACACTTGGAGATGGAGCTCGATAATGTTATTTCATTTTTCCTATGAAAGAAAATTGCAGGGAAAGGGGGCAGTGGGCAAAGAGATTAAGAAAAGGAAGAGCAGTAGTCGAGAACAAAGCTTTTGCTTTGCTCAAATATGCTTGATATTAGGCTCCAAGTCTTAAGAGTAATTTTATTATTATTTCGTTTGTTGGTTTTTGTTTTTCAAAACAGGGTTTCTCTGTAGCTTTGGAGCCTGTCCTGGAACTAGCTCTGTAGACCAGGCTGCTCCCAAACTCACAGAGATCCGCCTGCCTCTGCCTCCTGAGTGCTGGGATTAATAAAGGAATGCGCCACCACCGCCAGGCCTGAGAGTTATTGTCGCAGTCACTTCCCTCCTCTTGCATTATGAAATCCAGGGATATAATAACACTTCCCATCATCTCCTTAGATGCCAGGCATCACAGCCATGTGACATGTCTGAGTCAGAGACACACATGCACCCACAAATTTATGAAGTTATTGCCTGTTGACATTCAGTAAGACACAGACTGCTTTAGAAAAAAAATATACCTGTTTTCATGAGCTTTAAATTCACAGAGGCACTCTAAGGAATCACAATCAAAAAACCTTACAACTTCTTCATCTCCAGCTACTGCAAGGACAGAGTCCTAAGAAAAAGAAAAACAATACTCTGAATATCCCCAGGAATTATGACACCTCAAAACTTCCACCCCTGCTTTCCAGAACTCACTGAAAGAAACGTGACCGACGAGATTCTCTTTCCATTTGTGATGGTGCCACTCACGGACGCTGTGTCCAGCTGATAGACATCCACTTTATTCAGTACAACTACTATGTACTTCTCTCCACTTGGGGACCACTCCACTATGTGAGCATCTGTAGGGCAAAACCATCTTTATCTTACCGGGCCACCTCAGTGCGTGGGAGGTAGAGAAAGGAGAATTCAAGAGTTTAAGGCCAGCCTCAGCAACAGTAATTTTGAAATCACACTAGCCTATATGAGACTCTGTCTCAACAGCTCTACCCCATCTTGCAAAGACTTTTTTTCTTAAAAAAAAAAAAAAGATAATAAAAAAAGAAAAAATGCATTTTTCCCAAAGGGAAATGGTTGTAATCTCAAAACAAATCCCTAACATACTTCAGAAGGTAAACTGTAGGCAAGTGCAGTTTAAGGAACTACTGAGTCCTAAAGACGGTGTGCGGCATAACCCAGAGCGAACACAGAAGAGAAAGTAACATGAAACACTTGTTCTCAGAAGCTACCACCATCTGATCAGGAAGTACACATGTACACACACGGACAGAGAATGAGACCATGGGCTGGAGGAATGGCTCAGCGTTAGCAGCTCTTCCCACTCGTGCAGGAGGACCCATGTTCATTTCCCAGCACGTGGTTCAGGGGAATGGACTCCCTTTTCTGGCTCTAACAGCACCAGGCACACATGCCCACATATCTACATGCAAGCAAAGCACTCAGGCGCATTAAATAAAAACCAAATACATCTTTTTAAAAAGGGGCTGGAGAGATGGCTCAGCAGTTAAGAACATAGACTTCTCTTCCAGGGGACCTGGGCTTGATTCCCAGCACCCACAGGGCCATCTGTAACTTGAGTTCCAGGGGATTCAATGTCATCTTCTGACCTCCAAGGGCATCAAGGATCCAAGCAGTACACAGACGTTCATGGATGCAAAATACTCATACACATAAAATAATCAATATATAAAAAATGTACCTGTGAACATTCATAGTCTAGCTAGTTATTATAAAATGTACAAAATACTCACTTTGTTTTATATTTTTTATGAAAGCAGATCTTCCCTCTACAAGATTCCATGTTCTGTAAAACAGGAGGTTTGTTTAGAGCATGGTGTCACTAAGTGGGAAAAAAAAGCACAACAGGCCTCCACACAGGGCAATTCCACTACAGACTATATTCTTAAAAAGCAGCTGCCCTTTCCTTTGTAGCAGTATCAACAAATGTTTCCTTCCTTTCCTGACACTTTAAACATGCTGTCAACTGCACTTTCACCTAGTCACCCATTTCTCTTCAGGGTCACTCTCCTCCCCATTCACCGGACAGTAACAGAAACATGGGCTGTTTTTTTTTTTCTTACAGGGTCTCAGTCTGGAACTTGCTATGTAGACCAGGCTGGCCTCATATTCACAGAGATCCATCTGCCTCAGCCTCCTAAAGGCCGGGGTTAAAGGCATGAACCATCTTGCCTGGTCAATATAGATCATTTTTACAGCAGCGTTACAAAATAGTTTCTGCTGACTTCCTTTCTGCTTTGCTCTTGTTATCACAACTTAAAATTGTTGAAAACTTTGGACCAATAACAAGTACCTTGTTATTGCTAAGTATAAGATACATTAGTAAAGATGCCCTTGGGAATTTATAACTTACCTTAATGTCTTATCAGTACCAACAGACAGGGCCAACTTGCCGGACGGGTGGATAGAAAGGAAAGTCACATGTCCTCTAAAAGGAAAGGGATAGTTAGCCCTCAGCTTGACTGGCACAGTAAGAATGCCAATAGGGCCACAGCGACTCACTTGTGAGCTTTAATGGACTTCAGGCATTCCCATTTCTTTGCGTCCCAGACACAGATGAGTCCGTCTTCTGCACCACTAATTAAGTGTCGAGTGCCATAGAATTTTAGGCAAGTTACAGTGCCTATGAAAAGGAAGACAGGCAACCATCATATTGACTTTGAACACAAATTCTATGTCTGGTTGGAAGTGCAAGAGGATGAATGCAGTATGGAAGTGGCTCTGCCTAGCACAGACAAGACCCAGGGTGAATCCCTAGCACCAGGAAAGCAGGGAAAGTCAGTGCCTTGGCACTACTGAATTACACCTTAAAAGTGTGGGGAAAGGAATCCGTGTTCTTCTTATTAAAACCAACAGTTTTCATTTGTTTTGGTGCCTCTGGAAAATTAAATTCAAGAGTCTCTGTGTATGCTGAGCTGTAAGAATACAGCTTTAGGGGCTAGAGAGATGGCGCAGGGGCCAAAAGCCACTGGCTGCTTTTCCAGCCCCAATTAAATGCTTTCTATTTGTAAGAGCTGCTTTGGTCACGGTGTCTTTTCATAGCAATAGAATAGTGACGAAGACACACTCACCACTGTGGTGCAGCAGAGCCCCATGCTCTATCTTTTTTTTCAAGTCATAGATGTGAATTGTTTCATCTTTGCTCCCGGTGACCACAAAGCGATTGTTGGCTGCCACTGCCGACAAGGAGGCAGTGTGGGCATGGTGAGTGAAGTCAGCCACAGGAGTCCATGTCTAAGACAGAATGAAACGTACGATCAACACCACAGTCACATCACAGTTCTCTGAAAATAGTTCTACAATCTACAGAATCAACCAGTGTATCCTGCAAACAGAGAAAAACTAGGTACTAATACACAGATTAAAGCAAAATGACTGGAGACCCGAATAAGGAGTGTAAGTTAAGCTCGGTAGCATATCTCCAGATCCCAATAATGGAGACTTACATAGAGGCTTCCATATCAGTAATTCATTCAAATGCTCGGCTTTTTATGAGAAATAATTCCAGTAACAACTGCCTGTTCTCTCTAATTGGTATCTATGTAACTAGTCTATTATATATGCTTGGTAGAAATAACAATGAACCAAGAGGTCTGTATTCAAGTACAACTTTCACTCCAAGGAAAGAAATACAAAACAAATGAATGTGATGTATTTATCACACAGAGATAAAGACAGGGTAAGCCTTATAAAGAAAAATAAGACCTATGGGTAAATTTTCATTAGTACCAACGTGAGTCCTTGAGAACTGCTAATAATAAGACTCAGGGACCAGGTGCTCATTAATGCATGGTTTTTAGTTTGAGAAACGTGATTGAATGAGTACAAAGTACAGAACACATGCGCACACATACAGTACTCTTGAATTGAAGAAACTGTGTGGAAAGGTGTTATTAACCAAGGAAGGAAGGAGAAAACAAAACAAAACCCCCAGCAAAGCTCTTTGAAGATGCCTATGGTGAATCACTGTCGTCCTAAAGAACTACAGCAGTGGACAGTCCTCCGTCAGTCAAGAACAGGACTCCGTGGACTCAAGACACAACATGCCTGGGACATGTGGCTTTACTTCTTCTAAGTTTGTTTCTTTCTTTCCTCGTCTCCTTTTTGTTTTGTTTTTTTGTTTTTCAAGACAGGGTTTCTCTGTAGCTTTGGAGCTTGTCCTAAAACTCACTCTGTAGATCACGCTGGCCTCAAACTCACAGATATTCACCTGCCTCTGCCTCCCCGAGTGCTGGGATTAAAGGTGTGCACCAGCCCACCCAGCCTCTTAAAAAAAAAAAAGGTTCTTTCTATGTAACCCCAGGCTAGTCTTGAAATCACTGTGTAAGCCAGGCTAATTTTATCCTTTTTTCTCTGTTTTCTTTCCTTTGAGACAGGATCTCACTGTGTAGTTACTGCTGTCCTAGAACTCACTATTCAAACCAGATTGCCCCAGGACTCAGAGAGATCTTCCAGCCTCTGCCTCCAGAGTACTGGGATTAAAGGCATGAGCCACGACAGCTGGCTTAAACATTAAACTCTTAATTTTCCTGCCTAAGTCTTTTGAGTACAGACATGAGCCACCGGACTTAACCATGCAAGTTTCACATCAAAGTACTACTTCTTTATTCAAATTACATAAATAATACTGGTCACCTTGGCTATTGGCTAGATTTAGAAGCAGCACCTGGTAATGTGAAAACCTTAAGCCTGGGAAACGCCTGGTGGACCCTGACTTGTATTTATAAAGTGTCTTGCCCTGTGAGTAACCTCCCAATTGTTGTCTGTAAATGAGAATGGCTGAATCTGTGTCAGGGTTGTTGTGTATCAGAAATAAGTACACTACAAAGAAAACACACCAAGGAAGTGCCCAACAGAATGGATTTGTGGGTGACAATTGGAACTGTTCAGAAGTGATCATCTGGAGTATTAGGAGATCACATTCCTAGTCCTGTATATGGCCGTGTTTTCTGTTTGACTACTGTGTTGCCAATGATCTGTACCTTATTTTCATACCTAATAAAAGTAAATTTCATACTGTGCTACACACCAAGTATTTCTCTTTCTTGTTTGCCAGCCCTTTAATCAGGAAGGTTGCTAGAGCAGGAACCACACCTCTGGCACCTTTTCACCCTACCAGTAATTCACAATAAATGGTGAAATTGTATTACTTTCTTGATCCCAATCCAGACGTAGTATTTTGTTCATTAGGACAGAAACTCAGGGAATGGTAAAGTTACTTTTACGTTAGACCTTGAACACCTAACGTTTTTGTCAGCTTAAATGGACACCTCGTTTTTGTATATGTGCTTCAAATGCCAGCTTTTTCGTGCCCAGAGAATGCTTTAAGTTTTCCTTCCTTTGAATGAACATAACTGCATTTTTTATCGGGCACAATACATATTTCAATACATACGTCGAACAGATGTGAAAAAAGCAACCTATCTATCCCCTCAACCACGTGTCATGTCTTTGCGTTGACAACATTCAACCTTACTAGGCAAAAAAATGAGAAGTCATTCCTACCCATCCAACTGCATTCCTGCAAGCATCAATCATCCTCTCTTCGTTACCTCCTTACCCTGGCTCCAACTTTCCACACTGAGACCAACGTTTTCGTTTCCGTCTATAGACATTCTTATTTACTATAACAAGTAAATATCTCCTTTTGAAAACCCTTTACTCTGTAAAGAGCAGGGCCTTTCTACACAGGCTTTGAGCTCTCTATCCTGCCTCAGTCTCTCGAGAGCCGGGATTCCCGGCATAAGCTTACCAGTTATCCACGCAAATCCTCCAATTATCCACGGAGACCCAGCATCAACAGCAGGCGCCGCCGTGTCGGCCCGGGAGGGAACCAGCCCGCCCTTCCCGACCGTCCCCCTCCTCCCGCCGCCGCCCCGGGCTGGCGGCGCCTCACCTCTCGGTCGCCACTCGTCGCGGGCTCGCGGTGCACTCTGAACCCAAACAGGACCTGCTCGTAGCTGCCAGCGACCAGCTCCATTCAGCAACACACGTGCCGTGCAAACAAGCCGGCGTGAGGAGCTGACGGAAGAGGAGGCAAGCGCTTTCGGCTTCGGCGCGCGAATTACACGTCATCACGTAGAGGGCACCGTTTAGGCGCCTGTGTCTGCAGCAACTGAGTGCCTTCTCGAAGGTCACGTGGTCCTTCTACGTGAAGCTGGAGGCAAGAAGCCGCAGGTAGAGAGAGGGTCTCACAGCAGAAAGAAAATAATGTTGTTGCAAACAGGCAACTCCTGGGACGTTGTGACCTAGGCGGGCCTTGGGAAGTGGGCGGGAACTACTCCGCGCAAGCCCCGATTTCCGGTGCGGCTATGGAAGGGGCGGGTCCACTTCCGGCTTCGGTGGGTGTTAGTGGTTGAGGTTCTTGGCTTGTTGCGGTGATTATGGATTCAAAAGTTAAGTTTTCTCCTTTTGCGGTTTTCTCGTTATTTGGGCACTGGGTCTCTCCACATCACCTAGGCCGGCCGCCTCCTCGCTCCTATTTTCCTTCTGTAGTTTCCTGTGGCTCCGATTACAAAGCGACGGGTTTCATTTTGGGGCAGAAAGCACTTTGGGACCCTTTCTGTCTGATCAGCACAGGATTGATCCGGGCTCCCGGCTGTCGGAGCTCTGACCGTGTCCCCTCGCTGGACTGAGTGCCTGGGCCTGCCAGTCCATATCCAGCCCGCAAACCAGACCATGCCGTACGCAGCTCTTCTTGCCAGCACGGTTCTCGGATCTAAACGCTCCTGAAACTGGCTCGCGTTAGGACACATGCTAGGCTCGAGAAAAAAAATATATATCTTGAGCATGGTTATGTTCGAAATGTTTACTCTAGTGTGCACCTCCTCCACCAGTGATGAAAGGGAAAGAGCAAAGGTTAATGGAAGCAATAATACCCCCCCCCCCACACACACACACTCACACACATTGAGGTTTCCATAAGTTTTAGGCAGGCAGGGTCAGGGCATACGCTATTGCAGGTGAGTTAGTTAGAGCTTATGTCTGACCTTTACACAGGCATGTGAACTAATAAAGTCCCTAAGTGCTTAGACTTATTTTCTTTTTGAGACTCTTGTTCTCTAAGGTACAAATTGTCAACATAGTTAACCAGTTAAGGTTTTGCTTGAGAATGGGAAAACGATTTCACTTTGGAGGTTTTTGATGATCTTTCAATTGTGGGAAGGCCTGCATTTTTCCAGCCTGGACTACTCCACTCGCAAGCCCGCACACAGTCCAGTTGAAACCCTTGTGTTAACTAATTTATGCATCTTCGGTTAGAGCTAATTTTCCTGAGCATGGTGTTCTCGGGTGCCCCTGGCTGTGCTGGAACTAGCTCTATAGACCAGGCTGGCCGGGAACTCACAGACGTCTGCCTGCCTCTGCCTTCCCAGTGCTGGAATCAAAGGCGTGCACTGAGGATGTTTTTTAAACTTAATCATTTTCTCCCGAGAACCACTAAAGTAGGAATATGCCCCCTTGGTTTGGAACCAAGTGAGAAAGTCTCATTTCTCCGTATACATGGTTTGTAGTGTTTTACTTCAGCTCATCATCATTTTAAGACATAGTATCCAAAATTGGGAGGAAATGAATAAAACTGTTTCAGAATCCTGTGCTTTATTTAATCTGTTGTTCCTGGAAACCCCTTCCTCCCCTTTGTCTCATTACATCCAGGGAAATACCAGTTGCTGCTGGAGAAATTTAAGTGTGGGTATTTTTGAAATTACAACAGAGGAATTATAATTGTTAAAAGTTCTTCATCTCTGTTTCATTAATTTCCCTAATCTTTATTAGAGAAAGTTAGGGGAAAACCTTCCGTGCTCCTGGATTGGTAGAATCGGTGGTGTGAAAATGGCTGTACTGCCAAAATTAATCTACAGATTTAACACAATATCAATTGTGATGTCATAGTTCAGGAGTTTTGAAAAAACAATGCAAGCGTTCATATGGAACCACACACACGCAAAGAATAGCCAAACCAATCCTAAGGCATAAGAACACTGCTGGGGGTATTATAACCAAAAAAAGTGAGACATGGCAGCCCGTTTATATTGGGTTTCATGGTCTGAGTTGATAAGGATGACTGACTAGGTCCCTTCCTCAAGGAACAGGTTTCACCAAGATATGAACTCGGATCACTGGATTCAGAGTCCAGAGCGTTATCCATTACACTACAGGTCAGCTGACCGCCCCACGTTATTAATATGCTATAGAGCTATAGTGATTAAAAGCAGCCTAGCACTGCTGTACAAACAGACAAATGGAATAGAGGACTGGAAATAAAATGTCAGAATTATGACCACTTAATTTTTGACAAAGGAAGCAAAAACACACTTTGGTGGGGGAGATAATATGTTCACTAATTAGTGACAGCAAAGTTGGGTATCTACTTGTAGAAGAATGAAACTAGTTCATCTCTTTAACCTTGTACAAAAATAAATTCAAAATGGATCAAAGAATTTATAACCTGAAATGCTGGAACACCTAGGAGAAAATGGAATACCAAGTGTTGTTGGTGCAGACAAGAACTTTCTGCATAGACCACCTATAGCACGGGAACTGTCCCTACTCATCAACAGGTTTGACTACATGGGAATAAAAGTTTCTGTACAACAAAGGAAACCATCAGAGCAAAGAGCCCACAGAATGGGAGAAGATCTACCAGCTAACTGCAGACAGTGACTAATACCCAGAATTTACCAGGAATCCCAGAAAGTAAATATCACGGAAATAAATCTGCCAACAAACAGAGCAGTGAATTAATTGAATGGACATTTAATGTGTTTAACATCAGGGAAATGCCAAATAAAATTACCACCTCACCCCAGAATATCTCTCACCAAATATTGGAGAGGATGTGAAGAGGAACCTTAACTCATTGCTGGTGGAAGGGCAAGTTAATACAGCCGTTATGGAAATCAGCTTGGAGTTTCTTCAAAAAGTTTAAATAGAACTTATATGACCTTACTGTTTCGTTTCACTCCTAGGAATACACCCAGGATCTCCAATCCTACCTCAGAGACATTTGCACCAACATTTTTATTGCTGCTTTATTTATTATAGCAAGGAAACCAAGTTGTCTATCAACAGATGAATCAAAGAAAATCTGGCACATATATAGAATGGCATATTCTTCAGCTCTAAAAAAAATAAAATTTTGAGGGAAAATGGATCGGCTTAGAATACATATTATTAAGCAGGATCACACAATCTCAGGGGAAAAAAACAAACTATTTTTCCTCATGTGGATCATAGCATATAAATATGTATGTATATGTATACAGACATGTAAACAAATGTACATGTGTGGGGGCTGAGAGATGGCTCAGAGGTTAAGAGCACTGACTGCTCTTCCAGAGGTCCTGAGTTCAATTTCCAGCAACCAACCACATGGTGGCTCACAACCATCTGTAATGAGATCTGGTGCCCTCTTCTGGCCTACAGGCATATATGGAGGTTGAACACTGTGTATATAATAAATAAATAAATCTTAAAAAAATTAAATGTACATGGGGGTGTAGTAAAACATGTAGAAAGGGAAACAAAGGGTGAACATTGGGTGGTGAGGAAAGGGAAACAAAGGGTGAACATTGGGTGGTGAGGAAAGACTAAATGCAAACAATGAAGAATGGACAGGTGAGTCATGAAAGAGGGTATAAAGTTCATTGTTTCTCTAGTTGGGTGTTTTGGCTTTGTTATTTTGGTTTTGGTTTATTGAGACAGGGTTTCTTTGGTAGTGTTGACTGTCCTGGAACTCTAAACCAATCTGGCCTCCAACTCACAGAGATCCACCTGCTTCTGCCTCCCGAGTGCTAGGACTAAAGGTGCGTGCCACCACCTCCTGGCTTGTGTTTTTAGGTTTTGTTTTTTTTTTAGTTTTTCGAGACAGGGTTTCTCTGTAGCTTTGGAGCCTGTCCTGGCACTAGCTCTTGTAGACCAGGCTGGCCTTGAACTTGTGTTTTTAGTTTTAACTCTCATGGATTTTTCACTTTTTGTGGCATGTAACTACATAAAAGTGTATTTAAAAGTGTAAAATCCAATATGCAGTTCCATTGAGGTGTAGAGACTTCATACCTGGTTAATTTGACTGTGGTTTTCTTTTTATTTGCAAGTTCTTTATATTAAAGTTTTAATAAAAATAAATAATTATTGAGATTGGTGAAGTGAAGCAGAGTTTATGTGAACAAAGCAAAACATGACTTGTCACCTGGTACAAAGGGGCAGAGGTGGGAGGAACACAATTCCAGACAAGCCCAGGCTCAGAAGACTTAGGAATGTGTCAGCCAAAAGTTCAGTATAGGGTGGATAAGGGCACATTGATAAATGTGTATGGTATTTCATTCTTTAAAAGTATATGAAAATCTGTGGAGCTAAATTTTTGGAAAACTGATAAAATTTAATTAATCTTTTTATTGGGATTACTGCTTCAGTGAAGTAAAATTGGATTTTACACTCTTAGATACATTTTTATGTACTTACATGTCATCAAGAAATGAAAACTCGAAAATAAAAACAATGAAGCCCAGAGTAAAATATCCTAATTTGGTTTTAGATTATAAATGCTGAAACACGCCTAGGAAAATGACATTTCCAAGGCCACACAGCTAAGTGGCAGCCAATTACGGCTCCGGTGTTTTTACACTCTTGACCTTTAACTTTCTGGTTCGTAGAGAACTAAGCTCCAGCTTTTTATTTCACCCCCAGCAAGATCAGCAGCGTCTTAACTAGCTCAGGTTGCGGGACTCATTGTCTGAAGCCAACCACTGCGAATTATATACCTGTTCAACTAGATTCAAATGGGACGTACTTCTAAGACCTCCTGTTCCCTCCAAACAGGCTGTAAACAGCCACTTAATCTCAGTATGAAACTGAAGTTGCCAGGGAGCGAAGCAACTGTTGAGAGATCAATAACACACTAACAGGATTTTTATTGTGCTTTAAAATGATTGATTGCAAAGCTCTTTGCACTTGAGCCATGCCTTCATTTATTCATCCATCCGGTAAATATTTATTGAGGACCTGGCTTTGTTTGATTTGCCAAAAAAAGAAACTAGAGTACAGTTGTTGACTGCATTCCTCTTTGGACAGCAGCTTTTCCTTTTTGGAGTAGCAATGGTAAGTAAGATAGTGTGGAGGAAAATTAGCCCTGTTCAGAAAAATCGCAAGAGTGTAATATTCCCACCCATTCACCTTCCTTCTCCACGTTAAAAGTGGCACCCCTGTTAGATGCTTGGAGTGTGGGGTTGTAGATAGCTGTATGCCCAGAGCTGTTTGGTACCCTTGCATTTCTGGGCTAAGATTGCGGTCAACTTCCCCGGGCTCTAACAGGCACAGAGAGCTTGCTTTGTGTGTTCAGTCCAGCTGAACTAGGTTTGTTCTGCATTTGGGGAAAATGACAAAGCACTACTTTTGAGCCTGCCCTTGTCGTTTTCACCTACAAGTCCTCAGAATGCCCAGCTTCATCCCTCTGCTCCTGACATCTCTCTGAGTAGATGTAACATGGCATGTTGGCCTCTCCCTTTGCTTCCTGACCCCCTTGGCGATGCTCAGTTTCCACATCCTTGTTTTCGGCCTCAACTCTCATCCATTTGCAGCCATGGTTCTGATCGTCTTCTATAAATCGTTCTAAATGAGAAGGGAGTAAGGTTGTCTTTCTTCTTCTAATAGAAAGAATCCTTAATCAACATTTTGTTGAGGCCTAAGTGCTACACAAGTTAGGAATTGTGTAGAATTTGATGAAGTAGGGGGCTGGAGAGATGGCTCAGAGGTTAAGAGCATTGCTTGCTCTTCTTCCAAAGGTCCTGAGTTCAATTCCCAGCAACCACATTGTGGCTCACAACCATCTGTAATGGGGTCTGGTGCCCTCTTCTGGCCTGCAGGCATACACACAGACAGAATATTGTATACACAATAAATAAATAAATAAATATTTTTTTTAAAAAAAGAGTCGCTGATCCTGAAGGGACGGCATAGACAGGGCATGGCCAGGTCTGTGGAAAGATGACCAGTGATCAGCGGGCTTTAAAAAAAAAAAAGAATTTGATGAAGTAATTTGATGGAAGCAACAGTGACTCAGACAGACATCTGTTTAGCCAGGTGACCCTAACAGCAGGCCAGTTTAGTGCTGGTAGGAGTCCACAGTCAATCAACAGACACCAGGCCCAGTCTTCAGAACGTTAGAGAAAAGATTATTCCCCGATACTTGTCAGAGTGGAGTAATGTGACTTTTATTGGGGGACATAGAGACCACTGCATCTGGGTCTCACAACAGTAGATGTTGGGTGCAATAACTATTACTGCCTTAGCAAGCGACAAAGTGTGAGGACATCCTGAGCAAATCACTAAGAGGGGGCTTAGTGTTTTAGATGTTTTATAGCTGTTTTAGCGGTATTCTTGGTATTCTTGTGGAGGGCCAAGGTTAGATTTCCCAGCCCTATCATGATTGCCCACAACCACCTGTAACTCCAGTACCAGGGGTCCATTGCCCTCTTCTTGACTCTACTGGCTCCTGTATGTACGTGGAGCATAAAAAAACGTAAGGCCACTCACATACACTAAAATCAATATATCTTTTTGGTCACCAAGGAAACATCAGAGGGTTTTATTCACATTAAAGCTTGCGTACTGCTTGCTTTCTCACGCTTTGTCATTCTGAAAACTACGGATACAGCCATAGCCCAGCACTCAGGACACTGAGGCAGAAGACAATGAGTTTGAGGCCAGCTTCCTATATAAAGATCCTGTCTTAAAAATATAAAACCTTGGCTTGAGCCTGCATTAGTGTAACGTGTGTGTGATATTCAGTTCCCTCTTGATGATTCTGCAGGTGGCTGAAATAATGGTTTCTATATTTAGATATCTAAAGAGAAAGCCATACGGCGTTTGACTCCAGGAGATCTTAGTAGATGGATGAAGGAGAGAGCTGGTCAGATTGTGGTATTTGTTTAGATTGTGGATATTGAAAATGACATTTTGCCTTGTATGGGGTTGTAGGGAGTAGGTAATGTAGAGGTCTGGCTTCTTCAGGGTTCACACACAAATGCACAGGGAATTCTGCAGGTTTCCCCAGTCCCGGCAATTCTGGGAAGTACTGGCAGCTGAAGCTGGGGACGTTTGCACAAGTTTTCCCAGGTGCTTGCAGATATACCCCTGCCTCCCTCACACCTTTGCCTCTTTGTCAGGAAACAATTGCCTAGCAGGAATTGCCACTAAATGTAATTGTCCTATTTCATGGTGGTTTATAAGAGGTATTTGTAAGGGTTGACCCAGATGATGTAATTTCAGACCCAGAAATAAAAGTGGTCACGTCGTTTTCTTCAGTGTCTGGAAAGATGGCCAGATGAGAGGATGCTGTAGGCTTTAGCATGGCTCAACAAAACAACTATTACTTTATCTGGCAAAGGCGAGTAAGGTCTAATTTAGTTTATACTTTGAATGAATGCACCAGTGTTATTTAATACAAGCCCTTTGCCAACTGCCAGCTTGTTACTTGGTACCCAACTGGTTTCATTTTAAATGGTCGAAGCAGAGTCATCCTTACTTGAAACTTCTGGAAAAGAGTGAGTGTGTGGTGCTGCCACTGTTGGTGATGACTGTCCCTGCTTGTCCTCTTCTGTCTGTCATTAGGGAGAAGCTGAGGTCCCATTACAGCCTCAGTTACCACGAAGACAACAGTGATGAACAGCCACACAGCTTTTACCATCTTCCCTGCTAGGGCAGTGACTCCACATGGAAGGGAAACGGACCCAGCCCTCTGCCTGTGTATGAGAATCCGGAACCCCTAGCTGGGCCTTGGGCCACTCCAGAGGTAACGCTTGTTGAAGTAAATCTTAGCTATCTATGTACCTGATAATGCAACCATCATTTCCTTGTCTTCCCCCCTCCTAATCTCTCTCTCTCTCTCTTTCTTCCTTTATCTTTTTTTTCCCTTTTTTTCTTTCTTCTCTTTTTATTTTGGACAGGCAAGTGATTTAAATTCTTTCTGACTCCTCTGAAACTGAAGAAATAAACTCATCAAATCTTGACCTAAAATTTCCTGCTACTAAGTTTTAGATGATCGTGGAAATAGATTTTGCTGACTCTTAAACTAGGATTGGAAAGGACTTTTGATTAGCTAAGGGAGACCTGAAGAGCATTTAGAAAGGTATTTTAACCCTGATTAGTGATGTGTTCTAAGTCCCCTGAAGATGTGTCTGCACCTCCATTCTCATTCCCTCTCAGCTTGGAAGAAAGTATCCTTGGAATGAATTTGTCTTCTCCCTGTTTCTTCCATATGCCTGCTAGCCAAATTGGTTGAGCTTTCTTTCTGCTGTGGATAGGGATGAGGCTTCATTTTTATTATTATTATTGTTTTGTTTTGTTTTTTAACTTGCTTATACTTTCAGCTTTTTTAAGGAGAGACTTCCTTAACGCCCCCCGCCCCCCCTGCCAGGACCTGGGTGTTGTAGCTCAGTGGGAGAGCTGATGCAGAACATCAAAGAGCCCAGTACCCAAACCAAACCAATCAAGCAAGCAAAACCAATATCCCCTTACCCCAGCCCAGTGTTTGGGGGGTGGCAGGGCTTCCTTTTTACCAGATACTCTGTTTGTATGTTTTTTAAAAAGTTGCCCTTTGGGGCTGGAGAGATGACTCAGTGGCTGATAGCTTTGGTTGCTCTTCCAGAGGACCTCAGTTCAGTTCCCAGCACCCACATGGTGGTTCACAACCATCTATAGTGGGATCTGATGCCCTCTTCTGGCATAAAAGTGTACATGCAGATAGAGCATTCACTTATTTATTTTATATATATCTATATATATACAAAATAAATATATCTATATATGCAAAATAAATAAATAAATCCTAAAAAAAAGTTGTCATCTGAGGTTTGAATTCACATTTTGTTCTGGTTCTTTTACCCTCCCTGTTTGGTGATTGCCTGTATAACTTTAAGAAAACAGATACAGATATTCATGGTAATCAACTTTGGAAACTACTTTTGTTTTCTATTCATGAAAACACTACAATAATTAACAGATTCCTTCTTTGCCTTACTAACCCTTTCCTCTGTTCTAACAGTTTGTTTTTATTTTTATTATTATTATAATAAATAAACTAAAGGTGTAAGCCATCACACTTAGCTATTTCTATTTTTTAGGTTTGTTTTTTATTTTGTGTGCCTGTTTTATTTTTCCCTGTGTGTGTGTCTGTTCGTCGTGTGTGTGCCAGTACCCATGGAGGTCAGAGGAGGTTGTAAGATCCTCCAGGACAAGACTTACAGAAGGTTGTGAGCTGCCGTGTGGATGCTGGGGGTTGACTGAACCCCTTCTCTTAAGGACTACTGGTGGCTCCTGGCCAGGGACCCTCATGTCACACAGATGCTCTCCCGGCAGGAGTTTTCTGCTTCCCAAACTCTTTAGAATTCACACTTCTCAGAGTGAGGTAGAAAAGGACGGAACATGAGATCACGTTAAGCTCAGATTCTGGTGGCTTATCCATCCATCAACAGGAAGAAAAGACGTAGCTGGAGTGCTGACGTTTGTTACTGAATCATTTCCTTCCAAACCAGGGCATGTTCCAGAGTGAAGAGGAGACTGCCTTTAGGGAGATAATGTATCTTCCCTTCCAATATTATTACTTATTACCAAGGGCAGTTTAAGTTCACTGGTGCCAGGACCTAATGTAGCCTTTCCCAGCTGGGTGGTTCCATGAAACAGCTGTATATAGTTAAAAGGGAAGGCATCTTGTCGGGTGTTCTGTTTTGCTCAGGTCAGTTGAAGGAAGAAGGTCACTCCAAGATGTATTCAGGCTCTGTCACAGCAGGGAGGAACCGTTTCTACAGACTGAATCCAGAACAGCCGTGCAAAACCATATTTATTGATTGTTACACAGTTGTAAACCAAGTTCCTCATACCAAAGCCCCTGATATAATCTATACGTTTTGTGAAGGAAAAGTCACACCTCTGCCACTTTAGTCCTTACTGTGCCCTGTTTGCAGAACCCAATAATGCAGGATGCTCCCGGTGTGCCAGGGCCATCTTGTGACCAGAGTCGTGCAAAGGCCATAGAGATGCTTCAGAAAAACAGCTCTGGAGACAACAGCAAACAATCACTGTTTTCCACAATGAGTTCTTCAAGGTCTAAGTACTTCCAGAAAACAACCACTTCATTCTAATGTTCACACTAGATACAAAGATTCTACTAGATTTCTGCTATGGTGTGTAAAGCTGGGGATGCCCCCTAACCCTGAATAAAGTACTACTTAGCAGGCAAGCCAGGAGGCAAGTTCAGATGCCCCAGCACCCAGGTAAAAAGCTGGGCACAGTGATGCACATCTGTGATTCCAGCATCAAGAGACAGGAGGCTCTCTGGGGCTGACTGGCCTGTCAGTCCAGCCAGATTGGTGAGCTCCAGATTCTGTAAGAGACTTCGTCTCAAAAAGTAAAGTGGGGAGAGAGGATGGAGAGAAAGGTTAGTAGTTTAGAGAACTTGTTCTTACCGAAGACATGGGTGCAATTCTTAGCACCCACATTGTGGCCCACAACCATCCATAACTCCAGTTCCAGGAATCTTCTCATCTTCATTGACAACAGGCATGTATATGGTACACAGACATACATGCATACATCAACCTGCAGGTAAAACGTGCATATGAATAAAAGTAAACACATTTTTAAAAATAAAGTTCGGTGACCAAGGAAGATACCCAGTGACCACGGAAGACACCCAGTGACCATGGAAGATACCCAGTGACCACGGAAGACACCCAGTGACCATGGAAGACACCCAGTGACCACGGAAGACACCCAGTGACCACGGAAGACACCCAGTGACCATGGAAGACACCCAGTGACCACGGAAGACACCCAGTGACCACGGAAGACACCCAGTGACCACGGAAGACACCCAGTGACCACGGAAGACACCCAGTGACCACGGAAGACACCCAGTGACCACGGAAGACACCCAGTGACCATGGAAGATACCCAGTGACCATGGAAGATACCCAGTGACCACGGAAGACACCCAGTGACCACGGAAGACACCCAGTGACCATGGAAGACACCCAGTGACCACGGAAGACACCCATGTCAGCTTCTAACCTCCACATACATGCATGTGTACATGGATACAGAAACAAAAATGTCCCTGTGTGCCACCCCAAAGCCAACACAGTTTGGGTTAATCAACCAAAATCTATGCTTGAGATGCTTCTGGGAGTTACTTTTCTCATTTGGTAAAAATGTGGTTGATTGCTTCACCGCTAGGCATCCTCTGTGACTTTGGAGGTACCTAACCTGCTGGTTTTTAGCATAGCCCTAGGTGGTGTCGGTGGGAGGGGAGCTTGGGGGGGGGGTGCACAGGAGAATGTGTTCCTGGAAATATTGCAGATTGACTTCTGGAGAAAGGCCAGTGTTAAGGTGGAGAATGGGCCATCTGATGCCGGAATAGGAAGTCTGTCCAGCATGGTAGCCAACACTAGGGAAAAAGCAAGAGGATTAAGAGTTAGAGGTTAGCTTGGGCTACACAGTGAAATCCTGTGTTAAGCAAGACAACGCAAAGAGCTAGATGCCAGGAGTCTCTGCTGTGTGGATCCTGGGCTCTGGGATTCTAACAGTTTCTAGAAGCTCAAGAAGGCCAGAAGCCTTCATCAGCCTCATGCTCCTTCCTGAAATTTCTCTTGTGATCCAGTTCACCCACCTCGCCATTCAGGGAGGTTTAGTGGTTTTGATATTTTGCAGAGTCAGGTTTTCTATCCCAAGAAAGCATCTGTGATGTTAAATCTTTGTGTCTATTCCCATTTTCCTTGTAGGAAACCCCAGCCCCAGCTGGAAATGAAGAGGAAGAACTTCTAGCAGGTAATGTAAACCTTGAGCTTCCATGGTTGAAGAAAAAGAAAAAGGTTATTTCTAGATACCTCATTCTCTCAAGTTGCTAGAAACTGAGAGATCTGACTAGAAAATTCCATTGTAGGTTGCTTAAAAATTCTCTTTGGAGATGTGTCCAGTCTGGGGATACTGGTTTCTGTGCAGTCTAATAGGTGTCCTCCCCCCTCCCTGCGACTCCTACCCACCTGATAAGTTTCTCTGCAGACCAGTTAGCCAGATCAAGCCAGACTGACAGGTATAGTGAACATAGCAACTCCCAGGTGGGTTCTTTAGTCCTAGAGATCAAGGCCAGAGAAGTTGAGCACCCAGGCCAGGGCAGGAAAGTTTTAGAGATTGTAGGAAAGGGGTGACGATGTGCCCACCACAAGCTGGGTTTGTGCTCAAGTATGGTCAAAAACCGAGCACTTAAGGCAGGGACTTGGGCGGCTAGGGCAGCATCAAGGAAAGAAGTTAAAATAGTCGCCAAGAATGTGGAGCTGGGTTTTTTGATGCCTTTCCTTTGTTCGGAGAGTATCTGAGCAGCAGGATTTGGAGAGAGAAAGAGAGAGGGAGAGGGAGAGAGGAGGAAGAGGAACAGGGCTTCCTGGACCATGCAGGGTTGAGCTGGAGGCTCCAAGCAAACAGGGTCAATGCAGCAGAGTCTCCTCCCTGGACCTTTGCAAATGGAAGAAGATATGACACTGTTTTCAAGACTGGTTTCCTTCATAAGTTAGACTTTGAGGTTTGTTGCAGCTTGAGTGTGGCCCCTGAAGTTCAAGTGCTGACAACCTAACCTCCAGCACCACAGTGTTGAGAGGCAAGACCTTTAAGAGATGAACAGGTCCTGAGGCAGAGCAGTTCACTCATTGTGGGAATGGACTCTTAATACAGCTGGCCCAGCCGTGTATCTCTTCCCGTTCCTTCCTCTCTGTCCCCTTGCGTCCCCTCACTTTTACCATCCTCAAGTGGTCAAAGTACCCCTTACTCTTGGGCTTCTAGGATTTAAGTCAATGCATTTTGCCCGTTGTATGAGTGTCAGTGCAAGTGATTAAGGATTACGCTTCAGTTTTGTGTGTGGCGCATGGGACCTTTCCCTCACCCATATTTTATTTTTTTAAGAGAAAAAGCAGGTGGTAGTTTCTGTAGCTATGGCTTCCTGGTGCCCCCTCTAGGCCATTGATTTCTGGGGACCCAACAAGTGTCTCTGGAGCGACAGGCTGGACAAGACTTCTAAAATTTTCATTGGTTCGGAAAAGAACAAAGTTGGGCCCACAGAAAGTTTTTGAATGTGTCATATTTGAGGAAGGGGTGGAAATACCTTGTCACAGAAAAGAGAAAGGGAGAAATGGGCACCACTGCCTATTGGTATTCACAGGAGAGATGAAGAAGCGGGCACCAAGTCCTACTGAGCCTGGGCTAGGCAGACCTATCCTTGCCTCTGTTATCCTAACGAAGGAAGCAGGAGATTGTGTCCTGCGGCTCTGGTGGTCATCATGGAGTTTGCCTGCATGTTGTTTCCCCTTAAAAGACACGAAATATTTGTATTAGTTGTTCTAGATGTTCATCCTTAGATTTACACGGGAACAAAAGGAGCTCATTTCAGCTCTCAGGGGACTTCATTTGGCTTAAAATGTGAACCTGCTACTCCTGCCTTCATGAGCTACACAATACACAATGGGGACATGCAGCAAGCTCTGTGTGGGAGTGTGATCATCAGTCTCAACACTCAGCCTGGGTTACATAAAAACACTATCTCCAAAAATCAAAACAACACCTTTCCCAATACAGACTGTCAGGGTTCAAATCCTACCTACTAGTTCTTCTCTCCCAGACCGATTACTGTCTAGTTGGTTTCCTTTCTGTAAAGTGGATTGTCATATCTAGCTCAGAAGAGATGCAAGTGTGACATCTAAAGAGCTCTTTGTGTCCTCACAGCACCTGGCACACACTAACCATGCCAGGGGATAGCTAGGTCATAGGTCAAGAGAAGCAAAGCTAACTAGAAACCAACACAAAACACCAGTTTCCCAAGAAGATGAGTTTAAATTTTTAGTAGGCAAACTAAAGAGAAAACCGAAGAGACTGGGAAACTTGAGTGTTCACTGTTTTCTATGTGACAGTCCCAGTGTTCACGGATATAACTGTCTACCTAGGCGCCTGTGAATCTCCTTGCCTTGCATTTGCTAGGCTTGCTCATCACGCTCCTAACCACAGGCTAGAGGAGAGAGAGGGCGTGCTCACACCTAAGAGTGTCATGTCATCCCAATACCTCTCCCCCAACCACAACACGTAAACAAAACAAACCCTGAAACTGCTTGACTGCACAGGAAAGATGCCTAGAACTGAATTTAAGAAAAAAAAATTCAGCAAGTTCAGGAGAAAAGGTAGAAAGATGCAGTAGATGGGGTCTTTGTACATATTTCTGGTTGGCCTGGAACTCACTCTATAGGCCAGGCTGATCTCAAACTTGCAGAGATTCTCCCTGCCTCTACCTCCTGAGTGCTAGGATGAAAGGCATGTGCTGTCTCACCTAGGCTGGAGTTTCCCCGCCCTGGCTACATGGCTTGTCTGGGTGGCTGGAAGTCCCAAGCTCAAGTTTCTCAAAAGAAATATGGCTCAAAAGGCTAAGACTCAGACAGCACAACACCAACCAGCTGATGCGAGGTGATGGCCAACGGGGGCTGTATTAGTCTGCTAGAACGGGGGCTGTATTAGTCTGCTAGAACGGGGGCTGTATTAGTCTGCTAGAACGGGGGCTGTATTAGTCTGCTAGAACGGGGGCTGTATTAGTCTGCTAGAACGGGGGCTGTATTAGTCTGCTAGAACGGGGGCTGTATTAGTCTGCTAGAACGGGGGCTGTATTAGTCTGCTAGAACGGGGGCTGTATTAGTCTGCTAGAACGGGGGCTGTATTAGTCTGCTAGAACGGGGGCTGTATTAGTCTGCTAGAACGGGGGCTGTATTAGTCTGCTAGAACGGGGGCTGTATTAGTCTGCTAGAACTGCTCTACAGAGGTGCCGCAGACTGGGGGATCTTAGACAACCGAAGCTCCTCCCACCAATTTTCCAGCCCTGGCCATACAACTCTAGCCACCTCCAGTCTCCGATTCTCTCTTGTGTACGTGTAGATGGTATTCCCTTGCGTGCTTTCACCTGATCTCTTCTTGGTGTTGAGAATAAAACTGAGGGAGTAAGCTCTGCTTCCTCCTCACTCAAAGGTATTAATCCTCTCAGACCAGGATCCTACCCCGTGACCCACTCCAACAAACTATCAAAACCGGTGCTAAGACCTCAGTATGTGAAACACAGCATTCAGTTCCCAAGAGCCTTGCCAAGGAATAGGAACCCATGGGAGGCAAATTATGGTCCTGGGTGCATTTAGACTTGCAAAAATCACAAAGCAGCACAAAGAACTTCTTGAGTTACATTCGGTGCAAGGAGAAAAAAAAATGGAATAGCTTTTTTTTAAAAAAAAAAAAAAAAAGTGACTTTGGAGCTCCAGGAGCCTCAGGAAGCCTGACCACTTGGATGGAAAACCCAGGTACAGTTATTTATGGTCATGGTATAACCTTATCACGGGTCCCAGGCTTTTGAAAGAAGAGGCCAGGTTCTCCTCTGCTTTAGAATTCCTTGGTCCATGAAGCTCTTTCACTTTTGTCGGGCTGTTTGGTAAGCAGACAGGGACCAGTACAAAGCATCCTCTTGGGTTCTCAGGCCAGCGGCTCCAGTCTCATGCCTTTCTCCTAAATGGAATCCCCCCAAACATATTTAGATTTCTGTTTTCCTCCATCTCCTCCAACTGTCTAGACTTCTGAGCCTGATGACGCCACTTTTACAGTTTGAATTGTTGGTTTCAAGTTTTGGTGGGAGGAAACAGAATTCATTCCCCCCCCAAATACCTTTTGTTATTTTCTGTGTATATTCATTGTGCATGGTATTATGCTATGTAAAGAGTATATATTGTACACTGAGCATATTTCCCCAAAATAAAAATCTTAGCTATAATGTCTGTAATACATCCACTGATGCTTTTTTTTTTAACAAAGCCTCTAGTTTTCAGTCATTACCAGTAAGTGTTATGTGAAACTGTTTTTCTCATGTCTGTGATTGGCTTCTGCAGACCCAGACCTTCATTTGAATATTGAAGAATCAAACAAGGAGTTCATGGCAGAAAGCGAAGAACTGTATGACTCCCTCATGAGCTATCACTGGCAACCTCTGGACACCATCCTGTTTAACATCCCCAGTGAGCCCCACTCCCCCCCCCCCCCCCCAATGTGAAACAAGTGTTCACCATGCCCTCCAGCTGATCTGTTAGTTGTATCTTGCTTTGGTTTTGAAGGGAAATAAATCCAGAAATTTATCAGATTATGAATATATTATTAACTTTTTTCCTAGCACTAGGATTACACGCAGAGTCATGTGGGTGTTAGGAAAACACTCTACCACTGAGTTATGCCCCCGCCCTCAGAAACTGTATGTAAATATCAATTTCTGGGACTTCAGTGAGACTGACAGGATGGAATATGATGTAAATAAAGATTACCAGCAGCCATTCCAGGAAGTGTGTTATCTTAAGTCAGTTCCGGAAGAATTCACATGACGGACAAGGCAGAGGTTATGATATGACATTGGAAGATAGATTTTATAGAGATGGGTTGAGCTCAAGGGTTGGCGACCTTTGCCACTGCCTTTTCCTGACTTCACGCAACAGTAATCTCGTGGGGAGAAATCAGATGCACACAGGATATAAAATTTCTCTTGCATCTAGTCTGGCAAATGTCAGTTAGAACTAGATGCTCAGTCTTCACTGGCCCCCAGACTGTTTAAGGAAGTTGGTTTAACAGTAAAAGCCAAGGGAGAGTCACTCGGTGGAACAGAAAGATTCCTAAGCCTGATTCCACAGTCTGATGGGTTTCCTAAGATCAGGGAACTGGGACTTTATACAAGACAGTTGTGAAGCTTCGGTGTGCATCAAGGCTGTGTTTTTGAAGTGGGAGCGGGGTGTCTGGAGAGATGGTTCAGTGGTTAAGAGCACTAGTTGCCCTTCCAGAGGCCCTGGGTTCAATTCCCAGCACCCACGTGACAACTCACAACCACCTGTAACTCCAGTTCCAGGGGATCTGATGCCCTCCTCTATCCTCTATGGGAACCAGGCATGTATATGGTGCATAGACATACATTCAGGCAAAACACATTCATATAGTAATTATAAAAACTCAAATAGGTTTTATTGCTGTGCTCCGGTTTATTGCTTTGCCTCAGACTCTTAAGGGAGACTCCCTGGGCTGAGGTCATAAACTTGAAAGCTAAAAGCACCTGCTTAGGAGGGTTGCTCAGACCACAAGCAAGGGGATCAGTACCTTTCTAAAGGTACTTAACTTATGCTGACACACACTGCTCAGGCCTTAGAAAGACCCACCGGAAATCTGGTGGGCTGTAGCTGCTACAAACAAAGGCAGGGGCAGGGCTTCCCTACCCCACCCTGTCTCTGTTTGCCAGTAGAGGCAGAAGCTCCTTCCTGTAAGGATGACCTTGAGCATTTTTCCCCGACCTCTGCCATAAGATGCCCGTGGCACTCTTGCACCTTAATGTGACTGAAGAGTCCCCAGACATAGCCACCTGCCCTCCCCTAAGAAGACTAGAACAGGCCGGTGATTACCGGGCTCCAGGAAGATGTGTTCAGACTGAGTCGGAAAGCTCGCTCTGGGATTTGACAGTAAAATGAAAAAGACACAGACACAAAGCAGCAGGGCAAAGATTTGAATTTAGTCAAGTAATTCTTTGTTAGAGAAATGACCACAAATCTATACTGTTTCCATATGTGTTTTAAAGGAACAACCAATTTAACCTCATTTACATCTATCTTGTGTGTAAATGAAAAGGAGGGCTAGGGATATGGCTCAGCCAAGTGCTTGCCTAGCACGCATGAAGCAGGGTTTGATCCTCTTTAAACGGGATATGACCATGCATCCTTTCCTCCCAGTGCTGGGGATGAAGGGGGAAATAAGGCAAACAGTTTCTTTTGGTGGCTGCTCTTTGGGTTGGGTTGAGTTTTTGAGACATGGTCTTGCTATACAGTCCAAGTTGGGCTCAAGGTTGTGATCTTTTTGCCTTGGGTTCCCAAGTGCTTAGAAAATAGAGCCTTTTAAGATGTGGATAATGAAGCTAGAACAAGAGAAACTTTTTTCCCTCTTGGCTTTTTGAGTCTCACTGTAATATTGAGTGGGAAGTATCACTCCCAGCCTGCCAAGCGCTTTGGGCTTGGACTCCAACTCCCAGCCTGCCAAGCGCTTTGGGCTTGGACTCCAACTCCCAGCCTGCCAAGCGCTGACCCCACAGGGTATTTAAACTCGCGCCAAAAAGAAAAACACGTGGTTTGAGGTTTGTATGTATGTTCCCTCTGTCTTTCCCTCGCCAGGCTCTCCCGGCCACCCGGGATGGGCATTTAATTTGGCTTATCTGATCTGATTGGATTTCTTTGCGGGGCGGAGGTTGTCTTAAGATTTTTTTTCCTAACAGATGGAGGTCTTCACATCGTATGCAGCTCAGGCCAGCCTAGAGCCAGGCCAAGCTCATCCCTCTGCCTCCTAAGGCTGGGATTTTGGGTGTAAAACCCCACACCTGGGTCTAGATAAGTGCTTTTCACTCTGTAGGCAATCCTGTTTTGCTTCGCTTTTGAAGAACAAATGTTTAAGGAGACAGAGAGACAATGGAACCACACTGTGTTCTAGTAAAACTCCACTCCCAAACTAAGAAATCTTGAGTGGGTAGAGAGGATCCCTCGGAAGACAGTGGCCAGACAGTAGCAACAGTCGATGAGAAGGGGTGGTTTCAGCTAATGGAAGCGTTGGTGGCTGCAGAGGAAAACAAAAGCCAGCCAGCCCATGGTTCTGGGGGAGGGGGAAGATTAACCACAGTGAGGGTGCTATGTGCTGTTGGTGTTGTGACGATCTCTGGTGTGGAGACAGGGAAGGACTCTGAGATCTGACTGACCACACTGAGTCCACTGATGAAAACTTATTGCCAGGTCTACCAAGTCCTTGGGCCTGTGGGGACTACTTTTGTGGTAAGTTATCAGGGACTTACCTCATTGACAGTGACAAACTCCTACCTTGGAAGCAGGGTAGGTCGTAGATTACCAGCTATGGAAGCCATTGTTCTGCCTGTAATTATGACATCTGTGAGATCAAGGACAGGCAGTGCTTTGGGGTGAATTGAAATGGAAAACAGAAGATGTCTTACCCAACAGGGTTGATGACCACAGTGTGGTTGGTTTGTTTGCTTTTTTTTTTTTTTATTTGCTCTATACTCTTTTGGTGCACACCACCGAGCTCCCAAATAAACACACAGAAACTTATTCTTTCTAATGATTGCCCGGTCTTAGCTTGGCATGTTTCTAGTCAGCTTTTTTTTTTTCTTTCTTTTTTTGGTTTTTTGAGACAGGGTTTCTCTGTAGCGTTGGTGCCCATCCCAGAACTAGCTCTTGTAGACCAGGCTGGCCTCGAACTCCCAGAGATCCGCCTGCCTCTGCCTCCCGAGTGCTGGGATTAAAGGCGTGTGCCACCACCGCCCAGCTAGTCAGCTTTTCTTAAATTATCCTGTCTACCTTTTGGCTCTGGGGTTTTATCTTTTTTCAATTTCAGTATATCTTTTTCTCCTTCTTATTCCCTGTCTGGTTGTGTTGCTGGGTGGTGGGCCCCTTGTGTCCTCCTCTCCTTTCTGATTCCTCTTTTGTGTTCTCGCTTTCTCTTGTTCTCTCTCGCTCTCTTTCACTCTTTCTCTCTTATGTTCTCCTGCTTCTCTGCCTGCCAGCCCTGCCTACTTCTCTTTCCTGCTTAGTTATCAGATGTTCAGCTCTTTATTAGACCAATCAGGTGTTTCAGACAGGCAAAGTAACACAGCTTCACAGAGTTAAACAAATGCAACATAAAAGAATGCAACACATCTTTGCATCAGTAGACAAATGTTCCACAGCATAAACGAATGCAACACATCTTAAACTAATATTCTACAGCATCACAGAGCCCAAGCAATTTTGTGGTTTCTAATAATTTTACTCCACAGCGCAAATTCAAAACTGGATGCAAAGAAAGTACCACTTCTCCATTACTGACGGTGAGGAGCCCTATTCAGAGAAGAAAGTGACCTAGAGACTGGTGTAGACATTTGAAATTCATTGGTTGGAAACCATAAAAGACAACCATAATATAGAATGGCCAACTGTTTTTCCTTAAGACTTTTCACTCTCTGTTCCTTTCATTTTACATTTAGATATGACATATTTTTTAAAGGTTTTTTTCCAGACAGGATTTCTCTGTAGCTCTGCCTGTCCTGGCACTCACTCTACAGACCAGGCTGGTCTTGAACTCACAGAGATCTGCCCGCCCCTGTCTCCCAAGTGCTGGGATTAAAGGCGTGCACCACCACCACCTGGCTTTTCTTTTTTTCTTCTTCTTGTTTTTTTTTGGGGGGGGGGTTAAAGGAAAAGTTCTTGTCTGCTGGTGTGAGGGAAAGAGAAAGTGAAGATTTCTCCACACACTGTTCTCAGAAAGTCCCAGAAAGAAGAGGTCAGCAACTTGCTCACGTGAGTCCCAAGTGGGAGTTGTAGATCTATCTGAGCACTAAGAGGAAGCAGTAGCAGTACTCGCCTATATATTCTATTCTCTGTGGAGACAGGGCCTTGCTCCATAGCCCAGGCTAGCCTCTTACTTGGGATCCTTCTGCCTCTACCCACAAGTACTGTTATCTGCACACTCTAAATCATCTTTGGAGTCACTTATACCACCTAACACCAAGCAAATGCTCTGTAAGTCGTCGCCACCCTGTCTGGTTCTGGAACAATGACCAGAAGTCTGAACATGTTCAGTGCAGACAAAATGTTTTTTTTTTTTTTTGTTGTTGTTGTTATTGAATGTTTCCTGTCTGTAGCTGGCTGGCTTTCCAGTGTGGGAGCTGCATGCCTACAGCATTGTCAGGCTGGCATTTACTACATTTCCTCTTTTGAGTCCTGGAGATTGTACTGATGGCCTTGCGTACGATGGGAAAACACTACTGCTAAGATGGATCCCAGCCCTTTGAAATTTTTTTAAAGAGCTCTGAGACAGGATCTTATTCATTTGCCCAGTCTGGTCTTGAACTCACTGTGTAGTCCGGACAGGCCTTGAACTTGCAATCCTCTTGTCTCAGCCTCCAAAATAGCTGGGATTACAGGAGTGTGCCACTAGGCCCAGCTCATTCCATATTTACAGTAAGGTTTCAAATGAACTACTTATCTAAATTTCTAAAACTAGATTAATAATTAAATTAAAATTCATGCATTTCCTCATTCAATGGGGTTTACTAAAAGTGAGGATGCATCAAGATCCTCTCCACAGAAGGAACTTGAGTGTCTCATCTTTCCACCCCGCAGGGGTTTGGATTCTGTAGGTCTTAGATGAAGCGCCAGAATTTGCATTTACAACAAGTTCCGGAATCACGTTGAACACCACGGGAGCTGCCAAAGAACAAGAAAGCTCCCGCTGGCAGTCATGCAGTACATGGCTGAATGTCTGTAGAGAATGAGGGCCGGACTGAGAGAGAGAGGAACCCACCTCCCCCTGGGCACTGGGCAGGTGTTAGCATTGCTCCGATGGAATCATTCTTTAATATCTGTTTAAACTCCTATTAGCAGCGGGCTGAAGAGATGGTTGAGAGAGCGGTGAAGAGCACTGGCTGCTCTTCTAGATGGACCTGGGTTCAATTGCCAGCACCCATGTGGCAGCTCACAACTGTCTGTAACTCCAGTTCTAGGGACTCTGAGTCTTATGTCAATGCACATAAAAATAAATGATTAATTAATTAGAAAAATCCCTGCTAGCAATACAATAACTTCTATTCTTGTTGCTTCTGATGCTCATTTTTATACATGCATGGTGGGGTAGGGAGGGGCGCTATGACTTCCTAATTGGTGGTTGTGTCTTGCTTCCCTGGCTGCCTTCTGGAAAAGGACTTTCAGTTAATTAGCCAGCTTGACTACTCTTGTGCCAATACCAGCTGTTTGGAACATTCCATGGACTCTTAGAAACACTATGCAGCTAGCACCATCGCTTGCTCTGATTGCTGAAGGAAGAGCGAGCAGTCCTTGGGAGAGGCAGGCCTGGCTGTTTTAAACAGCACCAGAAGTTTTGCTGTGGCAACCAGCCTTAGTGAACGCTGAATAACACAGTAACCGTGTGAATAACATTGTAGCCATATCTACTGGGCCAGAGAGGAAGCGCTTCCCATACTGCTGGGATGGGTTCTAAAAGGATCCTGTAGTGAATGCTGCAACACAAACCTACATTTGCTTGGGAGGTTTGCTGTGATCGGTGTGGCGTCCCCCTCCC
The DNA here is from genome assembly GCF_037038515.1 of Microtus pennsylvanicus. Lineage (NCBI taxonomy): Eukaryota > Metazoa > Chordata > Mammalia > Rodentia > Cricetidae > Microtus > Microtus pennsylvanicus. Next base: position 91,033,323 of record NC_134582.1, read on the forward strand.
CCTTTCTAGTCACAGAAGAACTTCTTCTGTTCATTGGGAGAGTTGGAGAAGCCCAGCCAGTCGACAGCTGCCCAGGACCAGCTGGGAGCAAAGGGGACAGTGGAGGCAGAGAGAGCATGAAGAGCTGAGAGTGAAAAACCAGACAACTGTAAAGAACCGGCTGTGGTGGTACATGCCTTTAATCCCAGAGCTCTGGTATGGTCTTCCTCTGAGTCTTTAACACTAGTAAACATGGAGATACACCAGAATTTCCTTTCCTGATGCTAGTGTCTGAAGTAAAACACATAGGCTTGTCATGCTAACCACAAGCTCTACCACCCAGTTACATCCCTAGCCAGAGTATTAGGATGTAAATTACTCCTTCTTTTGTTGTGAGATATTTTTACACTGTGTGAAGGTGTACTGCTGTGAATGGTGTAATAAAAAGCTGAACAGTCAATGGCTGGGCAGGAGGGTTAGGTGGGACTTTGGAGCAGAGAGAGCTTTGAGAAGAAGAAAGGAGAGAATGCCAACAAGACATTGAGGGAGTGGAACATATAGAATGAAAGAACAGTAAAAAGCCACAGGGTAAAAAATTGATTAATAGAAATGGGTTGAATTAAGTTATAAGAGCTAGTTAGGAACAAAAATAAGCTATAGGCTGAGCTTTCATAATTAATAATAAATCTCCATGTCATTATTTGGGAACTGACTAGTGGAACAGAGAAAGACCCATTACATCCCTTAATGTATTTCTTTTCTGCAAAGTCCATTGACTATTCTTCCTTTTTTCAAAGCCAGAGGCTGACCAAATGATTGTCTCAAAGCTGGGTAGAGACATCTGGACACTCTCTAACGTATCTAGAACTCAAGAAATTATTTGTTTCTTCTCATTCTTATGTGACTTTCTAAACAGCTAGGCATGAATACATTTAACTAGGTTAACTTATTCACGTTAGAAATAACCAGAATGTTTATGAAGTTGATCAAATAAAAGTAAATCATAAGATATTTCCTAGCTTTCTTATAATTGTCAGGAAACACAACGTGGAAAGAGCCCTCTATCAAAATGTGCATATCAACAATATAAAGGATGAACATTCACTATCGCACAATTGTGGTCCAGGGATACCTTAGGAGGGAAGAGATGATACAATGGAACTCCTTGATGCCTGTATGATTGTAGAGATGAACGGTCCTTGTTGGGACTGTTGTCAGTCAGTGGACTGGGGGCAGTTTGCTCTACCCAGATGGAAACTTTGAGCAGCCACAAAGAAAAGGTTCAAGTTGTAGCATGTGCCAAGTTTGATGAGTAAGACATACTGATTTCAAGTGGGCCCAAAGCACTGTAGGGCCTGTGGCATCAGGTGTGATGCTGTAGGTGTTACCAACAAAGCTACATCTGGATGTTCAAGGCTGTGTGCAGGGTTGCCTCTGATGGATGCCTCTGAGACCCAGAGAGGGACAAACTATATGAGTGTCAAGAAGCTTGAAGGAAGAGCCATGCAGACTAAAAAACAGATATTTGCTTAGAGAAACTGAGCCCTGGTTCCTGTCACCATGGCTTGGAGGCTTTCTTTCCCAGAGTGAAAGATCCCAGGGTCAATAAGAATTGACAAGAGCCTTCAAAGGCATTGAGAAAATAATTTTTTTTTCTCGACAGGGTTTCTCTGTTGTAGCAGGAGGAGCTGGCTTGCTGGGGTTTCTGTCCTGCCCAGTCCCCCAGCCATTTTAGTCCCAGAGAAAATCACACAGAGGTCTCCATAACTTATAAACTGATTGGCCCATTAGCTCTTGTAGCTTATATTGACCCATTAAGAATATTCCTGTTCTCATTGCACTGCCTCTACCTCCTGTCTGGTTGTCTTGCCTATACTCTCCTGCGTGGCTACTGGCCAATCAGCGTTTATTTAAAATACGATTGACAGAATACAGACAATTCTCCCCCACCACTCTTTGTTACAGCTCTGGCTGTCCTTGGGACTAGCTTTGTAGACCAGGTTGGCCTCGAACTCACAGAGCAGAGATACACCTGTCTCAGCTTCCCAAGTGCTGGGATTAAAGGCATGTGCCGCCACCACCTGGTGAGAAAATCGTTTTCAAGAAATGAGGAAAAATTGAATCTTCTCATTGGAAACAGCATTGAGGGGTAAGCATATTAATTCTTTTAAAAGCCATACATTGCATACTTCCTAGTGAATTCCATGCTTTCAAAGACAAGGAGAAAACTACAAAGATCCTAAAGAGAGAGACTAGAATGTATCCCTTGGAAAAGAGAAAAATCTCATTGGTGCCAAATTCCTCATTAGGGGCACTTGATACTAACAGTGACCAAAGCAAAGTTGTAATGGAAATTACTTTAAATTTATATTTATCTATAATTTAAGGATGAAAATGAAAACCATGAGCAGTTTGCACCACTTCCAAAACATTTATTAAATGATTACTCAAAAATGTACTCCAACCATATAAAATATTAATTCAAGGAAAAGATAAATGGAATATTAAAAATGCAGCAAATAAATAATGGAAACTCATAACTTAGCCTAAGTAGTACTAATGGCATTGCTTTGAAGCTTCTGCTAATAATGAAGAAAATGTCTCTAAAAGTCCAGGCACAGACTGGGTAAATATAATGAAGCTTTCCTTCTTGCCTTAAATTCTACATATGAGGGGCTGGATAGATGGCTCAGCAGCTAAGAGCACTGGTTGCTCTTCCAGAGGACCCAGATTTGATTCCCAACACCTACATGGTGATTCACAATGTAACTTCCAACTCCTCTGGCCTCTGTGGATACCAAGCATTTATTCTGTGCACAGCCATACGTGCAGGGAAACACTTGTGAATGTCAAATTTAAAATAAGCTTAAAAAATACATATGAGAGAAAAGTTCCTTTTTCTAATTTTTTTAAAAAGATACTTTTATAATTATGTACATATGTACGTGTGTGTGTGTGTCCACATGCATGAACACCTGAGCCTATGCACAAAGACTGGAAGAAAGCACCCGGCCCCTTTCTCTACCACTTTCCACTGGCTCCTTTGATGCAGAATCTCTCCTTGAACTTGGGGCTCTGCGAGGCTAAAAAGCAATGAGCCTCAGAGATTCTCCTGTCTTCACCCTTCTTGGAGCTGGGGTTACAGGCATGCATGGGATGCCCAGCTGGCTATGTGGGTGCCAGCTCTATGAACCCATCTTCAGGATGGCATAGCAAGTGCTCTTAGCCACGGCCGTCTCTCTAGCTCTTCTTTTCTAAGTCTTACAATGGTTTAATTTCCCTATTAGTCTAGCTACAGTACCGTGTCTATGTTGACTCGAAGACGAATGATTGCCATTGCCTTCAGAAATCTCACTTTTTGAAGAACATGTTCAGGAGCTGAGGAGCTGGCTCAGCAGTTAAGAGCACTGGCTGCTCTTTCAGAAGACCTGGCTTCAGTTCCCGGCACCCACATGACAGTTCACAATTGTCTGTGACTCCTGTTCCAGGGGATCTGACACCCTCACACAGACATAAATATGGTCAAGACACCGATGTACATAAAATACAAATAGATAAATTATTTTAAAAAATAATGTGTTCCTAGTAGAGCTTGGGTGAGTGGTTGTAACTGACTTTCGTGAAAATTGCCTCATGAGCCCTCTCATTCCTTCGCTGCTTCGGAACAAAACAAAATCCATGGGATCTTGATAGGCGTTTCAGACAGCCTGATCTTGCTGACATCACAGGGGAGGGCTGTGGACTTTTGATATTTGTCCTTTCTTTCACCTTAGAGAAGTCTTCCTGAAGTGTGTAGATATGGACATGGGATTGCTCAAACAAAGCTTATGTTGTCGATGGAAAACTGACATTCCAAAAACCACAACCTAAAGCTACTGTAGAAACAAAGGCTTTTCTTTTGGAGATGCTTCTTGGTAGGTTTCTCATGAGATGGTTCCCAATAGCGTGTGATTTTTTTCCCTCACTCTCCCCACTCTTTTCTTAATTTTTTCCCAGACTGTGTGATACTTAGGGAACCTGTAATGCCTTCCCCTTCCTGTGTGGAGCATGAGGCCCACATCCTAATGAGTAAATTTTCATGTTTTTGATTATGAAATACATACACAAAGATATATATGTATATATATACATACACACAAACATGCAGATATACATGGAATGTGTATGCCATGTTTACACATTTATACATATATACGTACACACACATACACCAATATGGAGAAAGAAGAGAGAAAGTCAGAGACGGGGCGGGGGGGGGGCTGAAGATTCTGTCAGGGTTGCACACTTTCATCTGAGTTCATGACTTTTACATAAAAAGACAAAGGTTCTTGAGGCCTGAGAATAGCAGATCTGTGGTTTTCTAGCATCACACCGATGTCAAACTCGATAACGGGACAAAAGGAAGTCTTAGGAGCCCATTTGGAATATGCTTACAGGAGGCCGAACGATGGTTGCACAGTGGCGGGAAAAGAGTGGTGCCAGGAGGGAAGCAGGAGGCACATTTAGTGAGATCTGGCTTGTGGGGTGAGAGAGGGGTCTGGGTTACCTTGAAATATGTTGACTTTAAGATCCCAATGGGACATCCAAGAGGAGGTGTTGAGACAAGTTCCTTACCGTGCATAGCCCTACAGGCCAGGCTGTCCTTGAACTCACAAAGATCCACTTGCCACCACGCCCAGTTCTTTCAAGGACAGACGGCACGTGCTGGAAGGGGAATTAAAGGTGAACAGTTTTAAATTTGGGGTTTACTGCATTGAGGAGATGGCTCAGTGGGTAATAGCACTTGGTGTCAAGCCTGACCACCTGAATCTCATCCCTGGAGCCCACATGACAACCTGAGTTTGATTCCTGGAGCCTGTGCTGGAAAAAGAGAAACGACTCTCACACACCATCCTCTGACCTCCAAACCATGGCGTGCATGTGCCCAAACACACTTATGCCATAAATAATTACAATTGTTTTTAAATGTAGGGAATTGTTGTGTATGGGTTGCAGCTGTGGGGAAGTCACTTATATCAGGCAGACACTCTGGCCTTGGGACTGGCAGTGTTCTCTCCCCAGCCTACAAGCTCACTATGGCCTGTATCAGCCCATTTCCACCATTGAGTGTAACACCTTTGGCCAGATCCCTCAGGAGAGCAATCATTTGTAGTTCAGTGGAAGAGCGCTTGCCTAGCCTGCTTGAGGCCCTGATTTGGTTATGAAAGAAAGAAACAAGCAAGCAAAAGAGGGAGCAAGCATTCAAATATATGAGTCTATGGGGGCCTTTCTCATTCAAAGCACCACACAATCCACTTCATAGGTTTGGATGGTTGAGGAAGCACTCCAGAGTGGGCTGTGTGTGTGCACAAGCACGCACGCATGTGTGTGATCTGGGCCAGGTCTCATGGAACCTAGGCTTCAACTTGCTATGTAGCTAAGGTTACCTTGAACTTCTGATTCTCCTGCCTCCACCTCTGGACACATACTGGTATTCCATCTCCAGCTACTGAGTGCTGGGATATCAATGTGAGTCTCTAGCTTACAGCTCACTAGTGTTTTGTTGTTGTTATTCGTAGAATACAAAGAAATACATTTCATTACAGCATTATCTGCAATTTTTCAAGCTATTTATTAATTGGGTATGGGGAATTTAGGTATATATGCTATAGTGTACATGTGGAGGTCAGAGGACAGCTTAGGGGTGTCATGTTTCTATATGAGTTCCAGGGTTCGAACTCAAGGACGTTATATTTGGTAGCAAGAGCCCCTGCTCTCTGAGCCATCTCACTGGCCCTATTATGTCATTTTCATACTTTGATTTTGTTGATTCTCCTTTTCCCTTTGTCCTGGTCAGTTCTTGATGTGGGACGTCCTTCTGTACATGTGTTGCTTTTATTAGTTAATGAATAAAGCTCTTTTGGCTAATGGTTTAGCAAAGCACAACCAGGCGAGAAATCCAAACAGAGATATATAGAGAGAGTAGGAGGAGTCAGGGAGATGCTATGTCACTGTTGAAGAAGGCCGATGCCATGGAGCTGTCCAAGAAGCAAGAGGTAACAAACCACGAGTCTCGTGGTAAAATACAAAATAATAGAAATGGGTTAATTTAAGATGTAAGAGCTAGCTAGAAATACGCCTGAGTCATCGGTCAAACAGTGTTGGAATTAATATAGTTTCTGTATGATTATTCGGGTCTGAGCAGCTGGGAAATGAACACCTACAAGTTCTTGTCCACTTGACATAGACTAGAGTCACCTGAGAAGAGGGACGGCCTCCACCCAACCGGCCTGTGGGCGTGTCTGTGGGGGTACTTTCTTGATTGATGACAATGTGGGAGGCCTGGCTCACTGTGGGCAATACCACTTCTAAGCACATAGTCCTGGGTTATCTATGAAAACAAGCTGGGCAAGCCATGAAATGAAACCAGCAACCAATGTTCTTCTGGGGTCTCTGTTTCAGCAGCTACCTCCAGGTTCCTGCTGTGAGCTCCTGCCCCAGCTCTCCTAGATGATGGACTGTCTGTACCCTGTAGACTGAAAGAAACCCTTTCCACCTGCAGAGTTGCTTTGGCCATGGTGTTTAGCACAGCAACGGAAAGCAAACTAGGACCCTCTTCTCCACTATGCCCTTACCCCTGTCTTGTACCCTTCCATCATAAGCAGTACCTTTTCAGCTTTCTTTTTTTAAAAAAAAATTATTTTATGTGCACCAGTGTAAAGGATCAGATCCTGAGTTACAGACAGTTGTGAGCTTCCATGTGGATGCTGGAAATTGAACCCATGCCCTCTGGAAGAGCAATCTGTGCTATTAACCACTGAGTCATCTCTCCACCCCCCCCCCCCCCCTTCAGCTTTCATGTTACAGGTGTTCTATTATACCCCATCCCCTGACTTGAAACCTCTTTTACCCCATCTGTGGTCCCTTTCTGGTTATATGACAGCTATCCAGGCTCATACTCATACATATAATTTATATACATAACTTAGATGCTAGGATCCACATAGGAGAGATATCATATGGTATTTATCTTTCTGTATCTCTTAAAATAAGAGTGTCCATTTGTTTTTCTAAAAATTTCTTTTCCCTTTTTGACAAAACAAATTCTATTACTTATTTTCATTAGCCATTCATCCTTCGATGAACATCTAGTCTGGTTGCATTTCCTTGCTATTGTGAATAAAGTCGAAACAAACACAGTATGTAGTAGGACATAGAATCCTTTACCCAGTGGTGTTTTTTTATTTTATTTTATTTTGGTTTTTCGAGACAGGGTTTCTCTGTGTTTGGAGCCTGTCCTGGAACTAGCTCTTGTAGACCAGGCTGGTCTTGAACTTACAGAGATCCGCCTGCCTCTGCCTCCCGAGTGCTGGGATTAAAGGCGTGCACCACCACCGCCCGGCTCCAGTGGTGTTTTAAAATACCCCCACCTTTTGCTTTATCTGGCTCAGCCTCCCATTTGCCCTTCTGCTGGTTTTGGGGGTTATTTCCATTTCATCTTTGGCCTCACCCTACCCTCTCTATCTAACCCAACCTTGGATAGGTGAATGAATTAGATCTAGAGCACAGATAAAAGTATGGGCACATGCCACTTATCATCCAGGTATGGGCCATAAAATGTGTCCCTAAGCAGGTTCATCTTTGTGCAAACACCACAGAGTGATTTATGTAACCTGGATGGCCTAGGTCAATCACCACCCCTGTTCTTGATGCCAATAAGATATGGTAAACATGAGGTGTTCAAGGCTGCTGCCCACATAATGTGGCCTTTTCCTTTTTTTTTTAAGTTAGAAGATCTGCACTTTAAAGTAACAACATAAAAGTTAAAGATGGCATAGTAAATGCACAAACGAATAGCAGATTATTGTATATGTCCATCTTTGTATTGCTGTAGTTCTCTACAAGGTAAGGGGTGCTTGTGCCTCATTGACACACAAAAGGAATGCTTTGGACTGATGTAACAGACCTGGAAAAAAGGAAGGTACTCTAAAGAGAAACTGTGTCTCCAAGTCTATCAAACTATTGAAACATTCGCCTCTAAAGAAATGAGAATTTCCCAGCTCCAAATCTCACCTGGAGGGGGAGAGGGCCCCAGTCAGAGGGGAACTTGTCTCCCAGAAAGAGATTTCACAGGGTTCTAACAACTTGACAAACCACCTTACAAGGTGAGCCTGAAGCCCAGACAGCCATGGGCCATACCTTGTTGGGAACTGCATATCCTAGGCCCTCTATTTGAGCTTTACTCTTAGTCAGGACCCCAAAGAAGTACTTGGGAGGGTTCACCAGCTCACTCGTCCATCCAGTGTGGTCTCAGTGAATGAATTTCCTTTTCCAATTTTCACACTTATTAAACTCTTTTAATAGGCTCATCAAGGATGGGTGACTGAACCTGGGTTGGGGCACAGGCTCTGAGCCCCCAAATCTGAGATGCTAGGATGACTGTTAAAGTCACTAAGCAGTAAGAACTTTCCAACTTCATCACAACCTTCTAGAGTCTCTGTGTTCAGCCTACTGTTGTATTGAGATCAAGTCCCACTCGGTAGCGCAGGCTGGTCTTGAACCTTCAGCAATCAATCCTCTTACCTCAGCCTCCTGAGTGCTGGCATTGTGGCGAGAGTTAGCATGTGCAACTCTGTGCGGTCCCTCGTCAATCATAACATCATGACTCCAGATGTGCCAGCATTTCGACATGAGGAGTTGCCTCTGTGACAGTAAAGCAAGTCCTTTGTGAAGTAATAGAGCAGGGACAGCCCAGCTATGTCATAAGGTACAAGTCTTTAACTGGGAAGTTTATGGGACAAAAATCTATGGATAACTGCAGGCAAGAAACTAAAGATATTCCCATCTGCTTGTTTTTTGCTACTCTGACTTTGGAAGAAAGATCATTTTCATAGTGAGATTGATGAAGGAGGCTGGCAGTTTGGGAGTGGAAAAAAAATCTGAAGTAGTCACCGTAGGCGGTAGAAATGTTCAGGCAACAAAGTATCCTTGTTAGAGTTTGGATGGTAGTGAGGCCAAGTGAGGCAGCAGGCAGTGATGGTGCCCAGCCTGATACAGCAGTATTTAGGGCAGGAATGGAGATGCTGGATGCCTGACTCCATTCTGAGAATGTCCAGATTGATATAACCAGGAGGTAAAGGGGAGAAACCTTGGAAAGGTTGCTCCAAGAGAGGTTTGTGTGACAGATTATCAGAAGGAAACTGAACCATTCATTTTCCCTAAAAATGGAGTGGGAGGCTATTTAAAGAAGTGGGTGTCGCCTGGTGGCACTCACCTTTAATCCCAGCACTTGGGAGGCAGAAACAGGTAGATCTCTGTGAGTTTCAGGTCAGCTTGATCTACAGAGTGAGTTCCAGGACAGGCTTCAAAGTTACAGAGAAACCCTGTCTCAAAAAACAAAACAAAGCAAAAAAAAAAAAAAACAAACAAACAAAACCATGCATGTCTCAGCTGGGAGGTGGTGCACATTTTTAATCCCAGTACTTCGGTGAGAGTGGAGGGGCAGAGACAGGGCAGGTGGATCTCTGAGTTTCAAGGCAGCCTGGTCTATAGAACGAGTTTCACGATAGCCAGGGCTGTTACAAAGAGAAACCCTGTCTTGAAAAAAAAAGAAAAGAAAGAAAGAAAGGGAAATAGGAGGAGGAGTAGAAAAGAAAAGAAGGAGAAGGAGGAGGAGGAGTGCCTGCCTTGCTCGTTTTCATGATGACCAAACAGAAAAGCAAAGTGTCTTTCCTCTCCCCTCTTCAGTGCCTGCCTGAGATTAGATGTAGGTTCTGTGTTTACTGGCTGCTGGGCTGGGCTGTTAGCAGCTTGGAGATGGTGCCAACAGGAATCTCTGGAAACACCTGCTTTTCCAGAGTTCTTCTGTGTGGATATCTGGAGTTGCTTGCTCCTTTGTCTTATCACTGTGCTAAGATGTACTAAGATCTGTGTTAAAATACAAAGACAAAATCATAATAGGGCTTGGATCGTGGCTCTCTTGTGATAAACCGAGACCGTCTACCGATAGTTCTTAGTGCTTGTTTCTCAACCTTCCTAATGTGGCCCTTTAATTCCCAGCTTCTCATGTTGCCATGATCCCTAGCTGTAAAATTATTCCGTGGCTACTTCATCACTGTAATTTTATTACTGTTAAGAATCGTAATGTCGGGTCAGGCAGTGGTGGCACATGCCTTTAATCCCAGCACTTGGAAGGTAAAGGCAGGTAGATCTCTGTGAGTTCGAGGCCAGCCTGGTCTACAAGAGCTAGTTCCAGGACGGGCTTCAAAGCTACAGAGAAACTCTTTCTCAAAAGACAGACAGAGAGAGAGAGAGAGAGAGAGAGAGAGAGAGAGAGAGAGAGAGAGAGAGAGAGAGAGAGAGAGAATTTACTTGATTGGATCATTTGACGTGAGAAACCCACATTGAATCTGGTAACATGTTTTGGTGATAGTCCACATAAAAGACTTGGAAACATGGAAGTTTTGCTTTTTGCCTGCTTGCCCTTGCTGTTGCTGGCAGTTTCATCTATCCTGCTGCTGAGACATCCATTCACTGGCTTTAGAACCTCCTTCACAATGCCAAAACACACGGAAGACAAGCTGAGACACCAGCCTCTTAGACTGAACAACTGCCGGGTTCTTGGCCTTTTGTCAGGAGAAAGCCATTGTTGGACTAGCAAGACCACAGCCTGTAAGTCACTCCAATAAATCCTGTGTGTGTGTATTCTAGAATATATATTTATTCTATCATTTCTGTTCCTCTAGAGAACCCTAATATACAGTGATATTTGGAGCACCACAGGTAACTCTTTTGTACATATACAACTGATTTCCCAGTATCCCTAATTTATCTTTGGACATCAACACAAATTTTATGACAGTCACATGGGTCTTGTTGTTAATGGCTACTATAAACATGCCCCTCACCCCCAAATTCCCATAAGCATCATCACTCTAGTCTTAAATAGTGGATTACAATTTTTCTTTCTTTCTTTTTAAACAAGATTATTTATTTTTGTTTATGGGTATGAGGGTTTTTTTTTTTACTTTCTATGTATGTATGTATCTGTACCATTGTCATGCCTGGTGTCCAAAAAGGCCAAAAGAGCCCATCCTGTATCCTGAAACTCAAGTTGTAGAAGGATGATGGAAATTGAGCCTAGGTCCTTTGTGAGAGCAGCAAGTGATCTAACTGATGAACCATCGTCTCTCTAGCCCCTCTAAATATATCTTATAGCTACATAAAATTACTAACATAAAACTACTGTCTTAAACATTTAAGTATAACATAAGCACACTAAAGTTATAATGGGAAAATACCTTTTATTAACTTTATTCAAATATTTATTGTTACCTGTAAGGAGGTATTGTTATTCAACAATAAACTTCATTTCTTTTTTTCTTTCTTTCTTATTTTTTGAGACAGGATTTCTCTGTGTGCCAGCCCTGGTTGGCCTCTATTTGTAGACAATGCTGACCTTAAACTCACAGAAGTCTGTCTGCCTCTGACTCCCGAGTGCTGGGATTTAAGGTGTGGACCACCACTGCCTGGCTTGCATTAGGAAATTAAGAACTTCTTGTCTTCCAGAAGGTAGTCAACCTGGATATGAAGAGAACCACGCATTAACTGTAACATGAGAAACCCGATCTTAGAGGAATAACAAAAGTGAACAGAAAGGGTGAAGAAGGGTTGGCTAGTCTGCCTGGGAAAAATCAAAGAAATGAACCTGTCCTTCAGTAGTTCTGTTTATTTTAAGACTATTCAAATGTCTCTCTGCTTAAAGAAAGGAGAAGAAGAATTAAGGACAAACGAGAATTCTAGAATGTGGGAGCCAACCCAAAAGAAATATGTAGGCTGTATTGTCTGAGAAGGTCCTGCCTGGAAGGAGCAGTGTAGGAGTGGGGAGCTTCTCCCAGGGTACACTCGTGGGTGTCTGAAAGAAGCGCGTGCTGGAAATCACTCAGTGACTATAGCATACTAAAATGGGACAGCTAGTAACTACATACCCGGGATCAGGACACAGGTAAAACACTCAGCTCGACCCAGAGAGTCCTCTGCCCTCCCTGCCAATCAAATCTTAATACAAACGTGACTTGCTGATTCTTGGTCTGCAGGAAGTGACACAGTAACAAGACAAAAAAATAAAATAAGTACGCAATCAGTCAATTTTTGAGTGGGATAGTCTGCAATGAAAGAGCTAAAGAAAATGAATTTCAAAGAGATTATGAACAAATTCAACGAGGAATCTAGTTCAGGTTCTCATTTCTATAATGGTTTAGGCAAACCAGCACAGTTCCCCAAGGGGCAGCAGTGAGCCTTGAGGAGCCATGATGGGTGAGAGATGGGTAGACGCCATGCAGAGAAAGTGGGTATAGCTTATTCAGTAAAAGGGAAGGGGGAGGGGAGACAGACAGAGAGAGACAGAGACAGAAAAAGAGAGAGAGAAGAAGGTGGGGAGAGGAAGAGAGGCCACAGCTACCCCTTCTGAAGAGAGATGGCAGAGAGAGAGAGAGAGAGAGAGAGAGAGAGAGAGAGAGAGAGAGAGAGAGGGAGGGAGGGAGGGAGGGAGGGAGGGAGGGAGGGAGGGAGGGAGGGAGAGAGAGAGAGAGAGAGAGAGAGAGAGAGAGAGAGAGAGAGAGAGATTACAGGGTGGAAGAGGAAGGAAGATGAGCTTGCCTCTGTGGAAGGAGTGAGTGGTCAGGGCTTGTCTCTTAAAAGGACAGGACAGACCATTACAATTTCCTTGAGTTAACACTATACATTTTTCAATGACATTTATTTTTATTTTTATGTGCATTGATTGGTGTTTTGCCTGCATGAACGGCTGTGTGAAGTGCAAGATCCCCTGGAACTGGAGTTACAGACAGCCGTGAGCTGCTGTGTGACTGCTGGGAATTGAACCTGAGTCCTCTGTAAGAGCAGCCAGTGCTCTTAATTGCTGAGCCATCTCTCCAGCCCAAACTCTTTAATTTTTTTTTTTTAACATTTAGAGAATGTTGAGGTGGGAATTCAATTAATTAAAGGGCTTGATCTTATCCAAGTGATGATGGCATTATGTTTGGTGAGACATGTCCTAGTCTTTTCTGCCTGTAAGATGCGCAATGAAGTACTTTGAGGTAAAATTACATAAAGCCCTAGATATGCTTTGAAGTATTCCAGTTTTGTTTCTAAGTGGAAGGGGATAAGTATAGTATCATACAGACAGCTGTGAAGTTGGTTGATAGGGTTGTGAGAGTTCACTGAATTCTATTTGAAAGGATGCTGGGAAGCTTCACATTACAACATTAAATGTAGGGGACATCTGAACAAAGATGTATCATTGACAGGAGGAGAGAAGGCATGGCTAATGATGGAATTGCAGGCTTGAGAAGCTGCTCCAAGGGAGAGTTCCTTGGTGTGTGTGCACCGCTGGTGTTGTTAGAGTGATCAACTGAAGCTGTCTAATGCCCACCTGGTAACAAGATGTTGTTGCTATCAATTTTCTAGTGTGCCTACATAATGAGCTGATTTAGGTGCTCCTATGCATTTCCCAAAGCAGAGTCCTGCCCTTTTCCTGTTGTTCTGATAAAATCCTCTGCTGACAGCAACTTAAGAAAGGGTTTGATTGGGCTCACAGGTCAGGGGTCCCTGTATAGCAGTTTCCTCCGAATTGAAATATCTCTTCCCTGAGGAAAGCTCATTAAGACTCAGGAAGTAAAAAGTTCACAAGTCTCAGGAAGTCCCTGCATGCAAGTTAGCACAACCGTACTCTCCTCATGGTAAGGACAACTAAGGAGAGACTTTCCCTTTTGTCAAGATGCCTACAAGATGCAAGGGGCTCTTGAGAAATCCCGCTTTTGTGAATCACCAGCCACCATCGGGTAGACTTTCAGTGATGCAGCTGCCTTTGAGTCATCCCGGCTCCTCTGAGTAAGCTGTCGCACATACTCCTGGAGGAACTCAGTGGTCCACCAAACTGGACTTCAGCTGTGTAATCATTTTGGCCTGTGGTCAGCTTCCTATCTGGGGTCACTTCCTGTCTGAGAAGACGTTTGTTCACGTCTCCTCAGGAATAGTGTCACACAACAAGGGCATAGTCAACCATGACAGGAAAGTCATGGCAACGGGAGCCCGAGGCAGCTGGTCACACTGCAGCTGCATTCGGAAAGTAGAGACCAATGAATGCTTATGCCCAGCTCACTTCTCTTTTCTATGTAGTTTGGGATACTGTACATAGAGGGGGTAGTGGGGTCTTCCTAACTCAGTCTAATCAAGATAATCCCCCAGGCTATGCCCAGAGGCCCATCTCCCAGGTAACTGTGGATCTCATTAAGTTGACGTTTGAGATTAATCGTCTTGACTACCCCATATACTGCCCAAAATATTGACTGTAGGAGAATGTCTCTTTACTGTTACCTGGAATGTGGACTACACATAGATCAGGGAATCAGAAACTTTAATGGGAATGGCTCCATAGTTGTGTTTATTAATTCACTTTCACTGTTTTCTTGCTGGAACTTAGCTGATCAGTAGACCTTGGAATTCAGCAGGGGAGGTGTGTGTTAACTTCAAAGATGGGAGGAGAAAGACCGCCAATGTCAATCATCATGACCAAATTAATTAAAGCAAGCAATTAATTAAAGCAGGCTTTTTTATTTGTGTACACAGGCTGCCTCCCCCTAAGGCATGGGTTGAGAGGTCAGCACTGGATGTGAGGAAGACTCACTTGCATAGCACAGGGCAGGGAGTTTCCAAATGTGTGTCAGGGGGTGGCAGACAAAATAGGTGGGGCTGTAGGAGCAGGACAAACAAGTTTGTCCTCACAACCTCTTGAAACAAAGACATGAATTGCAAGGTGGGCGTAACAATAGGTAGTCATAATGATGTAGTCATAGGTGGTCATAAAATCTTTTGAAACAAAGGTAGGGTTGTAAGATGGTTATAAATAACATTTTGAAACAAAAACATGATTGTCATTCCTGGAATAGGCAGTGTGGAACTATTTGTAGTTAAGGGAACAGGTGGGGCATAGCCCAATCCTTGAGAAACACAAGTTTAATCACAAACAGGAATGAAACTAGCTTGTGTTTACTATAAGATGTCTTTTAAGTCTAAGATGGAGGCAGGATGGTTTTTCAGTGTGGTCATCAGACACACAGTAGACCCCTAGCTTCCAAAAGATGAGGTTTGCTAGGCTATTCCAAGTTGATAATCCCACTTAACCAAAACTACTGGTGAAAATACTTGATCAAATTCTTCAAGAAGGAGATTACACACCCAATGGAAAGTAGGTGCAAATCAAACACTGGAACTCAGTATCTCTCGGTATATCCAAGCCCAATCACAAAGGTTAATTGAAGACTACGGCGGTCCAAAGGAAACAAAACTATTGAGGGTCATACAATTCAGAAAAGATGATTTCAGTCACCCCATAAGGGAAATAAACTCAGCCGGCTGAGGCCAGGCTGAAGCGGAACTTCACGGATATATTCTACAGCCTTCTGGTGGGTTATAAAAGTAAGGACTTCGTAATTTTGTGTGCTTCATTTCTGTGCGCGTGGTAACCATTTCTAATCTCTCTCCTTCTCGCTGCTACGTTCCATGTCAGTTATGGGAGATCCACTTTAGATTTGTGCTGTATGGTAACAGCATCCCATTGGGTTGTCATTGTGTAGTCTGACTACTGCATGAGTTCCCGGGGAGAAAGGAACTACCATGTATTCGCCCCAGACACAGCATTGATGACGCACCAAAGAAGCCATTCCACACTTAATAGCTCTGTGAACCAATTAGTGTGTTCTGGTTATTTCCAGGAGCATGGTGGGGGTGGGCGCGCACCTAAAGGCAGTTGCAACATTGAAGAACCGTGAAGACTACAAAAGGCTGCGTCCCTGGAGCTGCCTGTTCAAGCTGCAGGCAACCCCACAGAAGAGGGTCCTTTCCCACCGCCACTGCTTACTGTCCATGTGAATGCGGGGAGAGACCCAAGTCTTATAACTTTCCACACCCGAGCATGCTGGTTTTCTATAACCGCCTGAGTCCTCTGAGCATCTCTCCTCCCCACAAGGATGTTTCAGCGTGGAGGAAATTGCTGTACAACAAGGGACCAGACCAGACTAGTGAGCAACCCATCTTCCATTTTTTTGGGGGGGGGGGGGAGCGGCTCTGTTGTGGGATATTTGTACTCTGTGGGAAGATGTATGGCTGTGATTGGTGTAGTAAAAGGCTGAATGGCCAATGGCTAGCTAAGCAGGAGGTATAGGCAGGACTCCCGGGGAGTCTAGACAGAATTTCAGCAGCGGACTGGGAGCAAGTCGGATGTGCTGTACTAAGAAGAGGTAACTAAGCCACACGGCAAAATGCAAATTAAAAAATATGGGTTAATTAAAGTATGAGTTAGGAAAAAGCCTACACTAAGGTTAGGCTTTCATAATTAATAATAAGACAGTCGAAAGATAGTCCAACAACAACAACAACAAAAACTTACTACATATCTTCACTTAGGGGGCACTGCTAACTGCACACACACACACACACACACACCGCGCCATCTTCCTGAGATCCTGTGATGCTCCGCGGGGAGCTGACAAGCAATGGAAACATAATGGAGGCGGACAGTGCTGGGCAGTTTCTTCCCTTTCAGCTCCGATGTGTGTTTCGTTTTAATACAGAGCTGGGCCATTGGAACACTTCTCCTTTGCCAGCACGCAGGGCATTTCAGCAGCAAAGGCAGAACGAGGACTTCCGTAAGAGGAAGTAGTTTCCTTTCCGGTCATTGTAGGCCTTTGCCTTGAGTTTGGTAGCTCAGAGCTGACCTTCTTCTCAGCTAAACTTAGCAGGTGGGAGGGCGGATTCCCAGTGAGTTTCAGTAATGCCCTGCCGCAGGTGGCTTCTGGCTAAGTGTCACTTGGGCACTCTAATGAGGTTTAAAGACGCCCAGTGCTGTTCGCCTCTGGCGAACTCTGTGGCAGAACCAGAAAACAGTTTCTGAGACGATGCTGGCAGCGTCCTAGCTCTTATCTTTTCAGAAGGGTTCACGTCATCCTGCAGAAGGGCTTCCCATTGTTTTATCGGGGGAGCCTGCCCAGCAAACTTTGCAGTGCCTCAGTTGGCTACTGAATCTTGCCGGCACTCCAGTGGCTGGGGTTACAATTGCAGCCTCATCATGTGGCACCTTAACTCACTTCTTAACCATCTAGCGAGCCTGGGCTATACCCTCTTAATCAGTTTGTTCAGCCTGGGTAAGGGAAAGAACCATGCCTGACTTGTTGGCTGATTGTCGGAATCAAGAGCAAGAACTCACTTCAAGTCAAGAGCTTCTTAACACATTTTCATAATATGTATATTTTATACATGCATTGACATATATGCGTGTGTGGGCATATGCACGTATTATTCATGCACGGTTCCTTATTTTAGTTATTGGGTCACAATATATTACTGTCATGATTGTGATGGAGTAGGAGACTGCAAGTCAGCCTCTGAACTTGCAACACACAATGCCGGCCTTTTAGGGGTTGCAACAGCGTGTTCCAGGCTCATGTCTGGTCTACCCTGCCTAAGCTCTGGAACCAGCTATGTTCCAAGGAGTCTGTAACTGGCTGGAATTTCCCCAAGACTGGAGAGAAAAGTGATGAAAGCAACCCCTAATGTCCAGCTACAGTCTTTGTGTTCACCTGCAGATGGCAAAATTGCGGTGTAAAGTATCCCACTAGGAAGAACTTCCTGACAACCTCATCTAATGAAGCCCTCACCCCCACCCCCAATCTGTGCCCCTGTGCCACCACACTGCTCCGGTAGCTCTGTTGAAACTTCATTGGTTTATTTCAGAAGTTTGCTTTCTCCACCTGGAACAGTATAGCACCTACACTATGGGACAGTACTTGAGCCGGGAACTAGGCTGGAGATTTAAAAACATGTGCACACAGACAGACAGAGACAGGAGACAGGGGCCATCCTTGAAACAAGAATGCCAACTTTATTGTGCTCCAGGGAAGTAGATTGCTGGGACTGGATCTTTGGGATCTCTCTCTTGCTCTGGCTCCCTCCTAAATCAAATCAAAACAAAACAAAACTTTCCATTTTCCCAGATGCTCTGCCATGCCTTTTCTTCCATGCCAGACTGACACTTCCAAATACTGTGACCCTAAACAAATGCTCCTGCAGTGAAACTGCTTCCCTGGAGCCTTTGGTCATAGTGATTATTGACTGAAAGCCTGACTAACACAACAGACAATTTTGAGATGACTTATGCCTGGTAAAATGCTTGCTCGGTAAACTTGAATACCTGAGTTAGGATTCCCAGCATCCACGGTATAAGCCAGAGAAGGGAAGAAGTCATGTCCGTAACTCCAATGCAAGGGAGGAGTGAAGGTAGGTGGATCCTTGGGGCTCATCAGCCAGCCAATCCAGCCCAAAGGGCATGCTCAAAATTCTAGGAAAGACAATGTCCATACATACAACCCACACAATTGCACATATAAAACCAATTTCCTATTTTATCTTTATTCTCACTCACTCTCCCCTCACCCCACAAAGGAAAAGGTCAGCTATTTTTTTTTGTTTTAGTGGGCAGATGATTTTATGCAGCTACACATATAAAATATGTTTCTTTCGTCCTTCTAAAAGCTGGGGAGACTGAGCCATTGAAGTTTTTTTAATGCATGTTCTTTAATACATATTAACCAGTTATCAAATAAATACACACACTATCCCTGAAGGTGGAAAACAATATATTAATTTATTTCTAAGAAAATAAAAACAAAACATCAAAACCAAAATGGATATCGTAGATGAGGGTACCTTCCCAGCTAGCGCACTAGCTCAGATGTTACTCTCTTTCAATATTAAAGTATTTACCAGAAAGAGGTTACCAGCAACGGGCATGTAAACTTCTATTCCAGAAAACATTTCTCATTTCCCAGGAGAGATCCAGTGTAAAACATTTCTTTTCAGGTGCTATCATCCAAGTAACAAAAAAGAGACCAGTCTGAGACTTGACCTTGACCACATGTATCCCTGCTTTCAACCCCTGAGTCCTCAATACAGTGCCGTTTCATTTTTCAGTAGAAGGAAAAAGAAAGGTTTACATGAACATGAATTCCTTTAAAGATGATCAACTCTCAGCAGGTACAATTACAGTGCAAGAATGAAATCGTGCTAAGTGATGCCATTTACAGCAAGGGCTTTCTTCATTAGAACAAATAAATATTTATGAATACAAGAGAGCTAGCAAATATGGTCACATTTTAAAAATCATACTTATTCGTTTGTGTGTTGGGGAGTGACTATGTGCAACAACATGTGTGTTGGGGTCATAGAGTAACTTATGGGCGTGAACTCTCTCCCTCCATCCTGTGGGCATGAACCCTCTCCCTCCAGCCTGTGGGCATGAACTCTTTTTTCTCCATCCTGTGGGTCCCAGGAATTAAACTCAGGTTGTTAGGGTTGGTGGCAAGCACCCCCACATGCTGAGTCCTAACCTCACATTTTTCTGAATGATGTAACTTTTTCTCCAAATTAAGAGTCCATTCTTAAGCTCTGTCTTCTCTGGAGATACTACATATGGCTTTTATTTTACCTTCTTTCAACAGCCCTATGGAAATGAGCTGAGAGGATCAGAAGGACACTTATGATTGTGAAGGAGCAAATATAAGAATTTATAACAAGTCGCCCTAAGGCTTGTTACATCATTTGAGAGATGCGGATGCTCACGTCATCCTTGAGAGAGAGGGCTGTGACTTTTGAATAATATGAGACAAGAAGGAGCTGGTGGAAGCCAACAGGCTTCAGCTTTTGTTTCTCCTTCCCCCACGTCTCTGGACTAACCTGACTGTAATTACTGATCCCTATGGTCTGATGTTATATATAGCCAGGCCAGGGCACAAGCGCAGTGCAATCATTTTGTAAGACTCTAGAGCAGGGTTTCAGAGGCTGATATACTCCCCAGTTTTACAGCGGAGAAAATATCTGTCTGGTTTCCCTCTTGGGTCAATATGTGTCCAGAGGATTACAGACGTCTGAGAGGCGTTTAGTGAAGGCAGACTAGACTAATGGATGAATGAATGAAGGAGTGAAAAATGACACAGATGCCCACCTACAATCAAGCTCTTAAGTGTTCAGGAACTCCTGTCAGCACCAATCATTGCAAGCTATCTGTAGGCTGTCCTGGTGTAGTTAAAGCTGTGTACAAGAGAACTGGGTCCCTATCTCTCATATAGCAATGGAACCCCAGAAGTGAGCTATTCACGGTCTCCAGATTCACAGACTAGCACCTTTCCCATGGGGAAGAAAGAATCCCTTCATTCCTCTGAGGCTGTTTCAGGGTTCTCGGTGGGAAAGAGAACATTCTGGAATAAAACATGGAAACGCCCGGCATCCCTGAGGTCCTCTTCCTGCAGCCACAGAGTGTCTCCTGTCTTCAGGACATGTTCTGTCGCATGTTAATGGCTTTTGTACTATACACACAACTTCAGACACAAGTAAACTGAGAATGTCCGTGTTCACAGGTCTGTTTGTGATGCTAGAGACGGAGTTCAAGTCCACACATGTATCCGTTAAATGCTCAGTCACTGAACTACATAGTTCCTCAGCTCCTCAAGATCAGTTCCTTTTGTTTTTGTTTTTCAAGACAGGGATTCTCTGTGTAGCCCTTGCTGTCCTGGAACTTTCTCCATAGACCAAGCCGGATTCAAACTCAGAGATCTGCCTGCCTCTGCCTCCGGAGTGTTGAAATTAAAGGTGTGCACCACCGCAGTCAATCCATTCCTGATTAAATGAAATCAGTGAGTTACTAGAAAGCCATCTCTACGCCTATGTATGGCTGGGCACATAGTTGCTGCGAAGATGGTTATGAACGCTTCCTCCTCCAATAAACCAAGTTTTGATTTCCTTAGATAGTACCACCCATCATTCTCCTTTCCAGCAGGATATACTAATAATAGTATCTGGCACAAAGAGCTGATGCATTTAAATTTATCATCGACCACAACAGTAGCATCAGTGACTGCCAGACAGCAGAGCCAGGTGTGTTTGTACACACGTGTGATAGCAGCACTTGGTGGGTGCGAGGTGGGAGAACTGATGAGAGTTCAAGGCCATCCTGGGCTACCTGGAAGGAAGCAAGGTAGCCAGAGATATACAGCAAGAGTCTGTCTTTAAAAAAGAAGACACAGAAGAGACGTTCAAAAGAAATGACCAGACTAGCTAAAAATGGCAGAACAGCTACACCCTGCCACCCTGTCGGTGTATCACAGTGTCCAGTGGATAATTTAAGCATAGTTGTGAAGCCAGGTCCTGATATTTTCCTGAAAGCAGTTCTTGAAGCCTCCTGCATAGCCAAGGCAAGGGTCTCTTGGAGAGGAAGGATCCACTTTACTACGCCTTCTGTTTCCCTTCCAGCCAGAGCTGCTGTGGATCAAAAATACCAGCTGGGTTGTATGGCGGTCTCACTCTGATTGAGGGTTCTCTCTCGAAGCCACAGCTCCAGGCATTCCACAGTGAAAGGGTACGTGTTGACCTCAAATTTGTTAGCAAATAGGCTCTGTGAATTTATTAGCCATTTTAAGTCTCCGTTTCCATAGATGCAGATGCCATGCACATAGTGACCTATTGGGGGAGACGGGGGTAGAAAAACAGTTAGACATACCTGTCTTTAGAGGGGTGAGCTCGAGGTAGCAGAAACCTGATCAAGTATGGTGAGATGCCAACGAAACAAGACTGGGCTGCCCTAGCCCGCGAGGAGTTTAAAGCGCTTAGGACAAACGGCACAAATACGCACTTGAATAAGATGAGCATTGAAGACTACGAAAACAGGGTCCTAAAGCAGTTCCTGTGTGCGCACATGAGAGTTACAGGTAAGTTCTAGAAGCGCAGGGATCAAAGAGGCCCTTTCGGCTTGTGTTGTCTCTTCTCTGAGCTCTGGTGGAATCTAGCTTCCACCTCTGAGTGCTACAGTAGCCTCACCAATGTAGCATGTCTGTCAGCAGTGAACTCTGAGACAGTTTCTCTATGTAGCACAGGCTGGTCTTCAATTAGCAACCCAATTGCCTTGTTTCCTGGGTGTTGCAATTCCATGTGCCAGGCTAGCACCGAAGTTCTTAATGGCCTCCTTTCACAACTGCCCCTCCCCAAACTGTCCCCACCATACTCTGCAGCCACCACCTACATACACACACACACACACACACACACACACACACACACACACACACACACACACATACACACACACACACACACACAGCGCAGCAGCCAGAGAGGTTGTGTTACCACACAGGTGGAATAGATCTTCTCTGCTCAGAGTCTGGCATTTGAGACTCTTGACTCTGGTCACTCTTTGCTCTTCTCCAACTACTTCAGGCACATCGTCCTCCCTGCCAGCCCCAAGCACAGCAGGCTCAGTCCCCCTAACTCTCCCAGGGGCTCCTCTATACCTCTATAACCTGTTCTCTCCCAGATAACTCACAACCCAGCGCTGGTCACCACCTCAAGGTCACTTTCTCAGTAAGACCCTCCCTACCACATTTCCCTCGTGTATTGTTATTTACTATCAATTGGTGTGTGTGCAAAAAGGAACACATGCATAGACGTGTGTATCGTATAGGTGATATACATATAAGTATCATAAATTATACCCAAACCTTACACATTTATTATTTCACATATACATTCATTTTTATGAGTCATAAGTATCTTAAAATGTGTTAAGACTATAAATGACACACATGAATATTTTATGATATATGTGACATTTATCTATTTGTAGTGTTTTACACATTTTTGAAAGGAAGGGAGATACTATTTCTGGTCCTTCTTTCTAGGCAAGGCCTTGACACTCTTGGGCTGGACTACATGCTCCAGAAAAGCAGGGATTTTAGACCGTGTTGCCCCCTTCTGCGTCCTCTGCCTCTAAACAGTGGCTGGTAAATATTTCTGCATTACAGTCGTAACTGCTGAGTGTAGGAATGCAGGCAGCGGGGAGGGAGGGGCGTGGATGGGTTCACCTGGGAAGCACAGGGTGACTGGTAGTGGCTGTGGAAAAACTGAAGGCAATGCCTCTGAAAACACTGTAGAGAGGGGACATTTCTGTTTGAGTCGGGATTCTGCTGGAGATGAGTGGGAAACAGGAAGGGCGGAAAGTTGGATTGGTCCCCAGAGCTCCGTGACAGTGTTATGAGAGTCATTAAGGGTCAGAGCCAGGGTCCCTGCTGCAGTAAGCCAGGTTCAACCACCTGTCTTTAGTAAGCCAAACAAAAAATGATAAGAAGCAGACAAAGGAAATGTATTAAATGTGGTCACATTGAGGAGAGGAGCCAGGAGACCCAGTGACTCGCTTCACACCCATCTTTGAGGTTTAAAGGACCAGAGGTGTGAAACAGTCCCGGTCACGGTGTGGTTCCAGCCAGCACGACAGTCAGGCAAGCTGTCAGGCCTATGTGAACCATCTACCAGGGCGACAGTTCTCCCACTGACTGGCACCAGGCTTCAGCCTTTTCCTTCTCCAGCAGGGGATTCCTGGGGACCCCCCAATGCCTTGGGGTGCTTTGTTTCAAGAGTCTAAAGAAAGGATGGACACTTGAGTGTCCTTCCAGAACCTCTTTGTTGTGTTACTGAGTCACTGCAGTGATGGCATGCAATGTCCCAGTCCCTCTGGATTCTGCCTCTCTCTTCTCCCTACATTCTGGTTTGGAGGGCAGTATTTACGCCCTTCACGGCAAGAAGCTTTCCAGTGTTCATCGGCATAGCAGGTATTTAATGTTGAAAGATGAAATATGAGTCTGTGGTGGGCTTGGGCTGCTCAGGTTCTGTACAGTTAGCTTGGTTCCTAGCTGGTGAGCAAGAAGGGTACCTACAAAAATACAAGGCTGACCAGTCCACCTTCTCCACTAAGGAGGGACAGGGCATTGGAGAAAGCAGAGAGGAGAGGCTGCAGGCAGGCCTGTGCTGTGGGGCAGTAGCTTCTCTGACAGGGGAAGGCTATAGTTCAAGGTAATGATGCCACCTGGGTGGCTGTTGTGGCTGAGGCAGAGCAGAGGAGACTGTATATAAACTAGGGGGAGGCAGAGTGTGGCTGGCTTGATGAAATGGTGAGGGTGATGCATATAGACAATGGGAACTGACTGGGTTTTGGGGGTTTTTTTTGAGGCAGGGTCTCACTATGTATCTCTGACTGTCCTGAAACTCACTATGTAGACTTGGCTGTCTTTGAACTCACAGAGATCTATTTGTCTCTGCTTCCCAAATTCTGGGATTAAAGGCGTGTGCCACTACGTCCAGCTTTGACTGGGCTCTTGAGAGAGGAAAACAGGATACAATAAAAAGACACACGCAGACACAGGTAGACGAGGTCATTTAAAAGCCATAGGAGAAAGGCCAAGAAAAAAGCCAATTCTGTAGCCCGTGATCCAATATTGAGAAAAATGAGGACGTTTCTGCTGTATTAGTTGTCCATCCTGTGCTGCTTTGATGCAGCAGCACAGGGAGGTAGATGCACCGGCTCCCTATGTGCTAGGTGGTGTCGGGAGTGCATGACGCCTGGTGGATTCCTTCTTCATACGGGTCTACAGAAATGACCATGACGAGCGGAGCGCGGGGCACATTTCTGCAACCCAGAGACAGAAGCGGAGAATCCAGATTTCAAGGTCTTCCTTGGCTACGTAGCAAGTTCTGGGTTACTCTAGGCTACCTAAGACCCTGTCTCATCCCACCCCCCACCCTGCTGCAGAAGGCAATGACTTAGGGTCTCTAGTTCTTGTCTATTTCGGGAAGAGTCCTTGCTCCTTGGCATCACCTGCCCTGTGCCAGAGGGGTCACACACATCAAGTCACCCCTGACCTGTGATGTGGGGCAAAGTGTGAGCATGCTCCGTCACAAGGATGTGACATCACCTGTCCCAGCCCCTGTACTCCCAAAAGGAAATGGGGCAATGAGAAGGCAGAAAATAGCAAGGACAAAGTTCACTTTAACTTGAAAGTACTGTCTCTTCTTGGCAGCTCTGAGATGGAGGATGTCTGAGAAATGGAAACTTATCGTCAGGAGACAACGTGACGCGGCGTCAGGCGTCTCTAACAACCCTCCCCCCCCATCAGTCTGTATACTCCAGCCTTCTCTGTGCAAGAACCCCCTCTATTACGTTTACAGTCATCCTCATGCCTACAGCAACAGGCAACAGAGCTCATAACAGGAGACCTTACCATGGCAGCCTCCGTGCATAGCTTCCATATCATTCCACTTGATAGCTCTGAGGTTGCCCGTCCAGGAGGCATTTGGCATGGCACCAGGAACTCCTGCAATGGTGATAAAAGAGCAATAAGAACCAGGAGCTCAATCTCAATTCAGTCCTCACAGCTCCTCTTTGTCCTTCAGGCTGTTGTGTACTGCACGACAGTCGTTCCCCTGGGGTTCTACACACCAGACAACAACAGCACCCTCTTCCCAAATGTGACACCCAAAAATGTCTGCAAGCACTGCCCCATGTCCTATGGGGAAACAACATTGTGCCATTCGAGCAACACAGTGGCAAGCTATCTCAACAGATTCCATTCATCTCAATACACTCTGGATAAGTCATGAAAGGGCCCCCTTAGCCATACAGGGCAGTTATACCCTCAAATAATACAGAACTTGTGACTGGAAATGGTGGAGGGTTTTAGAATCCAGACCTCCAAAGCATTTGAGAGTGTATGGAATCAACACAAGCATGAAAGACATGCTTTGCGAGAGCTGTGGCATTTTCACCACGATAAGTACAATTTACAATTTAATGTATACAGAATGTCATTTAGAGGTAAAGATGCTGTGCAAATATCTGTGCCCCAAATGCAACAGTCCTCTCGTAGGAAATTTTAAGATGATAAAGCATACTTTGGTAGGAAGGATAATGCCCCCCCCCCCACACTTCCACATTATAAACACTGGAATCTGTGGATATGTTATATTACATGGCAAAGAGGAATGGGACTGCTCTTCAGCTGGGCTTCAATAGGTTATCCTGAATTATTTGGATGGGTGCAATTTCATCACAGGTAGGCGGTAAACGCTACCAGCTTTAGGGCAAAGGCCCTAGCCCTGGGAGGCGTGGTTACACTAGACTCAGCCTTTCACTCCAGCGCACCAATCAAAGATAAGATCAGTGGTCAAAGGCAGGGAATAAAGATTTCATGCATATTGGGAAGTACAAAATAACCCTGTGTCCATCTTCATCTTTGGGGTACAGACATGAGAGCTTTAAGTTTAAATAGAACAACTATTTAGAGGGCGGGAAGGAGGCAAGAGGCAGGCAGATTAAGCTAGTCTTCACAAGGCCTGATCTGGCTGATCCTAATCTCCCTTTCGGTTATGCAAGGTAGCTGGAAGAAATCCTGAGTGCTTGGCGCTTGGCTGGCCAAGGCAGCTCCCAGATGATTGCCCCTGCTTAGGTGTGACCTCACCGCGGGATAAGCAGATCTCTGAGGCTCTGCTGTTCCTAGAACTCAGCACAAGTGCAGGTTCAGGACAATCACTAGAGACTCCCAGCCACTTTGGGTGGAGCGTTGGGGTGGGGCCCAAAGCAGGGTGCTGAAAAAGCTGACAGGGAGGTGCCCACTCCTCTCATCTTTATGCCTTTCGACCCTCAGGGATATAGTTTCAGTAGCCTCAGATTTTAGACAGACACTCCTTAGGTGCAGAAGTAAGCAAAACTCATGAGGCAGAAGTAAAAGCAATGCCGACCAAAAACAAACAAACAGAAAACACCCTTTCACCCACTCTTAGTTACTCCAGGATGAGAATTCAGGGCTTCTTGGGATCCGGTTTCTAGTAACAGTGGACGGGGAAGGCTGAAGATGTGGTCAGCCATGGTGGTTTGAAGGTAGGGGAAGGACTCCGTCCCCACCCACCCACCCAGTGAGGACTTAAGGTGCAAAGGCAAGGAAATGGAGGGTGCTCAGAAGCAGATAGGGCCACGGTCCAGTCAGTGCTCTGACTTTAATGTTACTTCCAAGCTCAGAACAGTGAGACAATCTCTGTGTTGTTTAAACTCTCGATTTTGTGGTAATCTTCCTGGGCTTTTTAGGGGAAAGGCTTGGGTTCTGGTGCTCCCGCAAGCTAGGACTGTCTACCTGTCCTCAACATGATTGCACAAAAGCGATAGTGAAAAGCAGAGAAAGGTTTATTCAATGTGGCCACACTGGGAAAAGCAGATCATGGGGTCCCGACCCAACCCCGAAGCCAGTCTTTACCCCAAAGCCAGTCTTTAGTGCCCTGACGTTGAGCACAAGGATTGTGTATAATTCAGCAGCCTTAGGTATGGTGTGGTTTCACCTATCACTGCCTTTCTCTCTGATCTATAAGGTGGTCAGAATTGTGGGAAATCCCTTCCTGGGAGGTGAGGTCCCCCTCGGTGGCAGCAGGTCCTCAGCTTTTCCTGTCTCCTGTGGAGGATTTCCTGGGGGCAGATTTTATCGCTCTGGGATTCTGCTACTTTGAAGTCTGATGGTTGAAAGGAGGGCCCTGTGTATCTCTAGATTACCTTTTCCCTGCCAGGACAGCTAGAATGTGACTTATTATAGTCTCAAAAGGAAAACTGACCGAAGAAGATGCATTTTCCAATAGGGGGGGGATGGAAGGAAGGTCTAAGACCCAAACTTTGAAAGAAATTGAATAGAATTAAGCATCTAAAACTAACCCATCTATTAAAAAATTAATAAAAATGTACATTTCAGAAGAAAACAGCCCTGTTCTGCCAACCTGTTGACACATGATTATTATGAACCAAGTCTCCCAACTAAAATAAAATGTTGTCACAACCTTTCCTGTAAATAGTGTGGATCTTTTATCCTTGGGGTTCTCTGCCAGTAAGAATCTGTTTTCTTTTTTCTTTTTGGTTTTGTCTCTGAAGCTTGAAAGCATTCAACAGAAACACCACAGCGGTACCACTTCCTTCTGCTTTGTGTTTAAACACCTTAAAGGTTTATACTACCTGCTTATCCAAAAAGATGCTTCCTTATTTTGCTCTTGATACATACTCTTAAATAACCTAGATTAAAAGTAAAAGAATGTATATTAAAACTGGCCTGGGGAGTGTAGAAAGCCAGGAGGGAATTCAATGTATTTTACTCTGTCAAGGTAATCTGTGTGTGATGTTTATGAGCCTATTTAGATTAAATAAGCACACCAGACAACGACATAAAACACCTTCCTGACAATACAGCCCTTAATCTTTAAACAAGTACACTTTTGAGAAGGCATTTTTCTCTTTCACGCTCATCAATATTGATTGCACAAACTGAGAAGCGCATTCCATTATCCCTGTGATAGGATCAGCACATTTACAAGAACGCCCTACCTTTTGAATAGATACATTAATGCACTCATTAATCTCTAGCAAATGAAATTGCAAACTCCCATACTTTCTGTCTGATGACAGGCCTCAAACATGACCGCTTAAATATTATCTGTGGTTCATATTTGTGCATAAAATGACATTTATTAACAGAAGAGGGAGCAGTTCCACTTTGTTCCCCCTTCCTACCCCCCCCCATCTCCCATACACTCCTGGGGCATAGAGAGTCTGGAAGAAATGGGTGTAGTTCCTGGCATAAAGCGAGCTGTTCCAATGTGGTTCTTGGACTGAAACATTGGCATTACCTGGAAACTCACTAGAAATGCTAAACCTTGGGCTCCACCCAGACTTCCTGGAAGAGGACCAGCACCTCCCTAGAATAGCAGAATCCTCTGCAAGGCTAAGTGTAAGAAAAGATGAGGGACAGGGACGTCATGAAGAGGCCACAATGGCACCTTCCCTTCCCCTCCTTCTCTGAGATCCTTCATCTTGTTTCAAGATCAATCCTGTTTTTTCTATCCTATCCCACTCAAATCTGCCCCAATAGTCAAAAGTTGTAATTCTTACATCCTTTCTTCAGCTTAACTGTGTCTTTGGGACATATGTGTTTGTTTTTCATTTATTTTTATTTTATGCATATGTGTGTTTTGCTTGCATGTATATGTCCATGTATATATGTGTCTGGTATCCTAGGAGCCAGAAGAGACCCAGGGACTGGAGTTACTGGAGTTGTGAGCTGCCACGTGGGTCCTGGGAACCAAACCCAGGTCCTCTGCTCAGTATCATGTGGCATTTTTTAAAGTCTGAGAGTTTCTGCGCCAGGGAAGTGAGTAAATGAAGCCAGTGGCTTTTTAGTTTAGACTGTATGCAAACCCCAGGGAGGAAAATGACATCATCTACCCCTGTCTCTCACACAGCCATATACTACAAACAGAAGCTTCATAAAACAGCACTCGGGCCTCTTACACGCGTGACATCTGTTACTGCTATCTAGCTTCCTTTAGGAAATTCCCATCAAAAAGTGGGGGTTGGAGGCTTAGTCCAGGTGGTAGAATGCTCACCTAGCACACACACAGCCCCAGGTTTGATCCTCAGCACCGAATAAGCTGGGTGTGGTGGCAAATGCCTGGATGCTGGTAATCCCACCTCTCAGGAGGCAGTGGCAGGAGGATCAGAAGTTCAAGATTATCCTCTATCACATAGTGAGTTGGGGGCCGACCTGGGATATATGAGATGCTGTAAAACACACACACACACACACACACACACACACACAAGTATCTTCTCAATACTATGATGGGAAATAAATGCTATATACAGGCTTCAATTCTATTGTTGCTGCTCCTATAATTGTCATTATCGTGCTTATTGGTCAGGGATCTGGGAGGATCCTCACAGGGTATCTAGGTAAGAGTTTATCTTTGACTCACATGAAACCTAACAAAGGTTCATTTTTCTCATTATTTCCAGGGTAAGGCAAAAACAAGATTGTCAATGTTATCAGAGAAAACATTTTCACCAAAAAATCCAATTCTCTCATTTGCTCTTCACAGGCGTCTGCAAATAGAACATTCGAGATACGGTTTGCAGAGTGACCTGGAATGTTTTTCTTGAGTCTCAGCCTTTACCGGTCAAAGAACTGTGTTTGTTAAATGAATGAATAAGATTCTTTGAAATACGAGCTCGATTTATATGAACCTCGTCTCTCCTCATTATCTTCCCAGAGCTTCCTCATGTGGGGAGACACGTGCGTGATAACGAGTTCCAGCAATTGCTCGAGTCAAGCTCAGATATGTCCCCTGACACCTGTCAGACACACAAGGAATTTAAATATCAAATATGGAAAGAGATGTCTTACAGTTTAAAGATGGTGCTAGACATGAGACAGCTGTAGAAGGAGCTTGACTAACAAGGTGGACAAGCTACCATAACTGCACCCTGCTTTTATCCATTCAAACCAATTCTGTAGCGTGAACTTGAATTGGTCTTACTAATAAAAACCCAGAGGCAGATATTAGGGGATGAAAGCTGAAAGATCAGAGAAGCAGAGCAGCCAGTCACTAGTTGTTACCTCTAAAAAAAATCCTCAGACCGAAGTGGGTATCCTGTCTCTACAAGTCCTCAGACTGAATGCCTGGAGCTCCTGTCTTGCTTTATATTCTTCTCTCTACCTGGCCATGTCCCTTCCTGTCTCCACCTCGCTAGGTTGGCATTAAAGGCATGCGACTCCCAAATACTGGTATTAAAAGCTTGAGCCACCACAGCCTGGCTATTTCTCTTTGAGACCGGATCAATCTTGAGTAGCCAAGGGTGCCCTTGAACTCAGAGAGATCCATCTGCCTCTGCCTCCTGGGTGCTGAGATTAAAGGTGTGTGCCACCACTACCTGGCCTCTATGGCCAACTAGTGTGGCTAGCTCTGCACTGTGATCTTCAGGCAAACTTTGTTTACAGTACAAACGAAATATCAAAATAAGATAAGAAAATAATTTTTGTAAGATATAGCTCTATCTGAGGCTGTTGACTATGGCATTATTACCCATACTGACTGACACGGAATTCTGAAGTCAGGACTTAAGTCTGTCTGCTACAATTAGTTGTTTGACTTTAAACAACCAATTATTCTCTTGAAGACGAAGTGTAACAAATCCTGGCCGAATTTGGTCAGCAGAGCCATTTCTAGCTATCTTTGGGGCACTGGATCAAGGATCCCCTCCCCCTGCTTCTTTGGATACCAAAATCTGAAGATGTTCAAGTCCCTCATAGAAAATGGTGTAGGATCTGCCGTATAATAACCGGCCTGGCATGAAAGAGGATGGTCTATTTTTGTCGTTGTTATTGTTTCATTTTTGTTTATTTTTCCAGACAGGATCTCTCTGTGTAGTCCTGGCTGTCCTGAAACTCATAGGGATCCACCTGCCTCTGCCTCCCAAATGCTGGGATTAGAGGCATGTACCACCATGGTTAGCCTAAGGAGGATATTCTAGAGACACTGCTGGCAGAACCTGGTGCCAGCCAGAGGGAGAACCTGGCTCCCAGGAACAGGTTCCAGCAACAGCAGACCACCTTGTGGGAGGACTTGGAGCAGAGACAATGATGGACCAAACCACACCTTGTCCAGCCAGGGTCCGCCTAGCTTTGTGTGCCTCGGGCTCTCTACTTCAACCTAACCCTCATACCAACAGGGGAAGATGGGCTTAGGGTGAGTCTTTGTCCTTTGGAATGTGGCCAACATGGACTAAATCTCCTTTCGCTGCTGTTCACAGCTATTTAACTGGCTGATGGAGAGTGGGCAGCTGAGTCAGGCCTAAGGGATCAGAGCTCAGGCTCTGGGAACTCCAGGAACTTTGGAGATGTAAAATACTAGTGGAATGTAATGCTGTGTCCACAGTTCTCATCCTGTGCTGTCGAGGGAATGAGCATCTATCTGTCCATGCTCCATAGAGATCTGATTGTTTTGTTCTTAGTACTTCTGGTCTGTAGTTGGTTGGCTCTGCAGATGTGGAAGCAATGAGGGTAGAGAGGCAACCAATAAGAAACACAATGCATGTATGGTGTTTAGTAATTGATACTTCATGGAAATTTGAAAACATAATCCTTCCATTAGAATCTCGGGAGCCACGCATGTTTCTTTTCCACTGCTGTGATGAAATACAAAGACAAAAACTACTTCACAGAGAAAAAGATCATTTTGGCTGCAATCACACTCAGGAAGTAGAGAGGGAACAGCAAGTTGGACAGGCAATAAAACCTCCAAGCCCACCCCAAAGATGTACTTCCTCTATCAAGTCTCCAACCCCTAAGGGTTCCACAGTCTTCAAACTGTGACACCAGCTGGGACCAAGTGTTTCATCACATCTTACTTTCAAACCACAACAACTTACATATGATTCTCTATGGTGGGATGTCCGGTATATTGCAGGAAATTTAGCAACAGCCCTGGCCACGACCCAGTAACAATCCTCTAATCCCAGTGTGCCAATTAAACATCTCTGCACATACTGCCAGATGTCCCCTGAGGCTCAAGATCACCCTTCATTATATAAGATGGAAAAACAACAAAGAAAACAGCCCATACACCCAGACTAGCAACTTGTATAAAAGAGATGGCTCAGCGGTTAAGAACCCTGGCTGCTCTTCCAGAGGACTCTGGTTCAATTCCCAGTGCCCACAAGACAGCTCACAATTCACAATTGTCTCTAACTCCAGTTCCAGGGGATCTGGCATCCCTCACACAGACATACACGCAGTCAAAACACAAATAAAATAAAAATAAATAAACAAATCTTTAAAAGAATGTGAGTCAGGTTGGCAGGGGCGGCCCACGCCTTTAATCCCGGCACTCAGGAGGCAGAGGCAAGCCGATCTGTAGGCCAGCCTGGTCTACAGAGTGGATTTCAGGACAGCCAGGGCTACACAGAGAAACCCTGTCTTAAAAACAAATAACAAAAGCAAAACAACAACAACAAAAAAAAAAAGAGTCAAGGAAATAGTTTATTTTGAAAAATATTTGTGATGTTAAGACTTCTTAATAACAAAGTTTATTGATATATATATATATACACACACACACATATACATATGTGTATATATATACATATATCTGAATCATTGATTTAGTAATTGGGCCTGTGACTATGCTAATAATTCAACAAAAGAAAAATACAGAAAAACATCACTGCTGATTATCTTTAATGATAAACAGGTTGAATGCTAAGAGCAGGGGACTGTGGTGTCAAGGCACCTAGACCCTGTCCTGATTATAAACACCATCAGTTAGCATCTGATTAGGGTCTACTTTGTTTACTGTGGGTGTGTATTCTACTACAGCTGTTCAGTCCCTAAACAGTCACCTAGCATCCACAGTGGAACGGCTTTTCATTTATCTGATCACTGCTAAGGAATGAACTCTTCCCTGACTGTAAACGGGGAAGGGCAAAACAGAGAAAGGAAAAACCTCCACAAGAGTTTCAGAACCTAAGCGACTTTATAAACATATGGATACATCCCATCTTGTTGCCAATCTGTATAAACTGGAACCCAGAAAACAGACGGAAGTGAGTGAGGAGTGTGGAGAGGATGGCTTGGGATGGGGTGAGAGTCTGCTGTGTTTCCATACATGCTAAACAGCCAGTTCTACCGCTGAACTGCAGCTCAGCCCAACTTGTTGATTTTACTTCAAGATTAAAAATTTATCTTAAAATAAAACATATCTAAATTCTTTCTTACATACTTCCTATGGAAAAGTTTCTGCACCCCGATAAGTCTCTCTGCCGATGCAACAATCCAAATCAGACCAAACTAAACTGAATTAAAAAAAGCCCAGGCTTAATGGATAAAATGCTCCCAGGATGATTTTCCAGCTACCAGAGAGGAGACAGGAAAGGAAGACTGGAAAACCACGTGTCTGTTTTCTGGGGGGCAGTTTAAGTACCCCCTGGGAATGGCCTTGAGCATCTCAGGTGGAGGGGTTGGAGGGGTCATCATTTGGCAGGCTTTCTGAGATGCAACAGGGTTTGGAGAGAGATGGGGGAGGGGGCTTGGGGTGGAGCTTCCACCACAACATTCCAGATCCTTTGGGTGTGCAGATGCCAGGGCCTGGGCTTCCAGCAAAACACCTATATCCTAGAGTAGATGCTGATGGTACACAGACGCAGACAGAAAGACAGGCAGACAGACAGACACACACACACACACACACACACACACACACACACACTCTTTTACCAGCAGTGGGAAGTGAATTCAGTGCTTAACTAGTCAAGTGCCTTAGTGCTAAATGTGGTGTGTGTGTGAAGACAACCTTAGGCATCATCCACCTTGTTTTTTGAGACAGGGTTTCAAGGCTCTGTCTCAAAAACAAACAAAATGACGAAAGAGAGGCTAGCCTGGTCTACAAGAGCTAGTTACAGGACAGCGAGGGCTGTTACACAGAGAAACCTTGTCAAAAATACATCATCAACAACAACAACAAAATCCCACAAGTTGCTGATCTTGGCTTTCCCTTCAGCCTACCAAAAGAATCAGAGTGGGGTGGGTAAGGCTGGGGGAGGATGTCCGCTAAAGAACCAAGTGGGGAAGGGATGAGTTCAGGCTGGGGAAAGACCACCCAGAGCTCTGGCTGTACTCGGATCAGAAAAACAGCGCACAGAATCTCAAAAGCGTTCTTCCAGGGGAAGGGTTCTGTTTGTTTTCTAGCAAAGCCTTCCCTGACCTTTCACATCAGCAGGTGATGAGACCGAAGAAGGTGCCGGGAGGCCGGGAGGTCCCGTTTTACAGTGTTTACAATTTTACTACATTTTTGTTATTTTTAATTATGTGCACGGGGTGGGGTGTGCGTGGGTGCGGGAGGCCAGAGGGATCTGAAGTGCTCCTAGCCACCACGCTGTCTCTCTGGCCGCAATCTTTTATTTAGCTGCAGCTAGCTTCTACACACAGGTGTTTCATCCCCCTGGCAGCATTAGAAACATCTGAGGAACTCTGAAAAACAGAACAACCCCAGCACCTCCCCACTGGTGGGTGTTGGCGTTGCGCAAGAATGTGATCCCAGCACCAGAGAGGGTGAGGCAGGAGGATTGTCAGTTCCCAGGCCTGCCTGGACTAAACACACTCAGAGACCCTGTCACAAACAAAGCCTAAATTCCCTTTTGAGGATCTGAACTAGGACCAACCACTGCTATTTCTAATTATTTGTTTGTGTGCATGTGTGCCTGTGGCAGCTAGAGGACATCCTTACATGCCACCCTCAGGAACATCAGCACTTCCTTTCAGATAGGGTCTCCTATAGGCCTGGAGTTCACCTTGTTATGCTAATCTGCCTGGCCTGTGAGACCAATACCCTCTGGTCACTGCTACTCCAGGGCCAATTTCAAGTTGTAATATGAAACTATAGTAATAAAAACAGCATGGTATTGGCACAAAAACATATGCATTCATCAGGGGAATCATATTGAAGAACCAGACATAAATTCACACTCATGGACTCCTGATTTTTGGTAAAGAGGCTAGAAACACACACAGGAAAAAAAGTCAGCATCTTCAATGAATGGTGCTGGTCAAACTGGATGACTTCATGAAAAAGAACCCAAATAGATCCATTCTTATCACCCTGCACAAAACTCAGGTCCAAGTAGACCAAAGACCTCAACATAAAACCAGATCCACTGAGCCTGGTGCAAGAGAAAGTGGGGAATATAGCCATGAGTGCATTGGCACAAGACACAATTTCCTGAACAGAACACTGATAGCCCAGGCACTACGGTCAACAATTAACAAATGGGACTTTCGTGAAACTCTGGAAACTTCTGCACAGCAAAGGACACCATCATTCAGACAAACCATCAGCCTACAGAATGGAAAACGATTTTGACTAACTACACATCTGATAGAGGGCTAACATCCAAAATATATAAAGAACTCAAGACACTAAATACCAAGAAAACAAATCTTCTAAATTTTAAAATGAATTACGGATCTAAACAGAGAATTCTCAAAAGAGAAAACTCAGATGTCTGAGAGGCGCTTAAGGAAATGTTCAACATCTTTAACCATCAGTGAAGTGCAAATCAAAACTACTTTGAGATTTTACCTTATGCCTGCTAGAATAGGTAAGATCAACAAGTGACATGTGGAATAAGAGGAACTCTCAAACATGGCTGGTGGGAGTGCAAATTCATATAGCCAATATGGAAATCAGAGTGGTGATTCCTCAGGAAGCTGGGAATCGGATCTACTTCAAGATCCAGCTATACCACCCGTGGGCGTATAACCAAAGGATGCTTCATCCTGCCACAGAGACACTTGCTCAGACATTTGTTCATTGCATCTCTATTTATAATAGCCAGATATTGGAAACAATTTAGATGTCCCACAACAGAAAAATGGATAAAGAAAATGTACATTTACACAGTGAGTATTACTCAGCCATTAAAAAATGGCATCATGAAAGGTACAGGCAAATGGATGATGAACTAAATAAAATCATCCTGAGTGAGGTATCCCAGATCCAGAAAGACAAATATGGTATGTATTTGCGGATATTAGGTATTAAGTCAATGATAACTATAATCTGCAGAACCATAGAGGGTAGGTATAGAGTAAGGGACTAAAAAGACCATATAGGTCTCGTTAGGAAAGGGAGATAGAATAGACAGATATGGACGGATGGGGGGGCTGGAATAGGAAAATCAAATGTGGAGAGGGAAAGGGGAGGGAGATACAAGGGGGAATATTAGGGAGAGACCTAAATTTAAGGGCATTTGAGAGGCAGTATGGATACCTAATACAGTAGAAACTTCCTAAAATATATCCATCTATGACAGAGTAGATACACATGAGAGAATGCTATTTCATAAAGTATGTATTTTGCACAAATAAATACTCCTATGTCACTTTAAGATCAGAAATATATATATAATTGAACCCAGGGCCTTATATTTGCTTAA
Organism: Microtus pennsylvanicus; assembly: GCF_037038515.1. Classification (NCBI taxonomy): domain Eukaryota; kingdom Metazoa; phylum Chordata; class Mammalia; order Rodentia; family Cricetidae; genus Microtus; species Microtus pennsylvanicus. Next base: position 91,070,005 of record NC_134582.1, read on the forward strand.
CATATGGCTTACTACTGATCTACACTCCCAACCCAAACTACACGGCTATTAACTAGCTAACTAGTCTACACTGAACATAGGTGGCAAATAACCTTTCTAAAGCCACCTTTAGTGGACAGGGTTGAGGCAGGGTGTCTATTTTGAATCCAAGTCTGGCCTGAAACTTACTGCGAGACAAAATGACCTTGAACTCACAGAGAGGCCTCCACCTCCCAAGTGCTGGGATTAAAGGCTTGCTTGTGCCACCACACCCAGCAGGCAAGTTGTCTTTAAGGTTAGAAATGCACGTTGGGTTTTTTAGGAGGTTGTTTCTATTTTTTAGAGACAGGCTTTCCTCTGTGTAGGCCTGGCTGTCCTAGAACTCACTCTGTAGACAAGGTTGGCCTGCCTCTGCCACTGCCTCTGCCTCCCAAGTGCTGGCATTAAAGGCCTCAAAGGCGTGCGTCACCACTGCCCAGCTGTCTTGGGTTTCTTTAACTCAGAGTTCAGGCATCTCTGATTGCTGGGCTTGTGATCAAAGCCAAACCAAACCATAACAAAAAAAAATTCCTTTTTCCTAAGAACATAAATTTGACCGGGTTCTGGAAACCTGGGAGATTCTGCTAGCTAAGATTTTCCTGCAGCCTCTGTCTTTAGCTCGAATGTTTATATACAGCTTGGGTTGGGTGTTTTCAGTTCATGTGGTACTGACTAGGTTTTATGTGACTTTCAATTACAAGTGCAGTGTTGATTTACCTCCCGCAGCTGAGTCCTGCTTTCCTAAAGCCATCAGAACGGCCTGGTCTGGCTGGTGCGCTTTGTTTTACTGCCCGGGGTAAAGCCTTTCCTGACTCGTTAGCGGATTGTCATTTTTACTCTATACACAGTGGCTTCTTCACCTTCGAAAGAAGGCAACGGGCTACCCGGGGTTGGCTGCAACTCAAGAATTCAGCTACAACTTGTAACCACCACTCCTCCCTATCCATGCACAAACAATCCAATAAAAACTCGCACACACAGGGTGGTTGTCTAATTTTAGCCCTGATTGACAGGCCAGCCCTGGTCGAAAGTTGCCAAAGGTCAGCGGTGAGCTCCATTTGTTGTTGCACAAACTGGGGTATATATAGGTTGTTAGTTCTGGGAACCAAGCCTCTCTCTATAACGAGCCTCACCTTTCCTGCAAAACAGCAGTCCGGGTCTATTTGGAGTGTTCTGTCAGCTAACTGAAGAGAAGAACCATGAGGGAAAGGTCTTGACCTGGGCCTGGGATACATGGGTGCCCTTGCTTATGTCCAGTCCTCAGGAAGATGTAGCAATGAAGAAACCTAGGCCTCTATCATTTTTCTCAAGCATCCATTTACTCCGAACATTTGGATGAAAAGCAACCGTTTCGATTGGAAGTTATATAGCAGGGGGCCTGGAGAGATGGCTCCGTAGTTGAGAGCACTGGGTTCAGTTCCTAGCACCCACACGGAAGCTTACAGTCACCTGTAACTCCAGTTCTGGGGGATGCCATGCCTTCTAGCCTCTGAGGACACAACACAAATGTGGGATAGAAGGGTACAGACATACCACACATAAAATAAAAATAAGTAAAATTTTAAAAAAGTTATATAGCAACACAAGATGAGACATTTAATGTACGGGGTCAGAACAGTCATTTCAGTGAGAAGAGATTCGAAGGAAACCCTCAAAGGTGCCAGAAGTACTGAGACTATGCTTTCTTACGTGGGCTAAACAGGTAAGAAGCAGCAAAACCTCTGTGAGCTGAGGCTGGGGATATAGCTCAGTTGATAGAGTCTGTGCTTAGCATGCATAAGGCCCTGGGTTCAAACCCCAGCAGTGCATTAAACTGGGTGTGGCAGCACACACACAGAATCCTAGTCCAGGGATAACTGCATCTCAGCAGCCTCAAACAGAAACAGAAAACTCAGTGCTCTGCTCCATTCTGATGTGTACAGTTTGCATATATAATACTGTACCAGAGCCCAGACCTTAGCACAACTGACTCCATGATGGAAGTACCATGCAGGTCATAAAACTCAGCATATAGACGGTAGTATCACCTGCCAAGATGAAACAAAGACCTGATCCATCAACATCCATCCATAGCTCTGGGAGAGTCTCTAAATGTTTAGCCTGGCTTCCTGGCTTCTGCAGTTCTGCTTCTGGCTAACTGTTCTTTTTAACTGAGGTGTGTCGTTGTGGAATAATCTTTTTGTACACTGTGAAGATGAGTCACTCTGGTTTAATAAAAAGCTGACTGGGCAAAGACTGGGCAGGATTTCCAGGCAGAGAGGATGCTGGGAAGAAGAAGGCTGAGGCTGCACACAGAGCACCATACTTTGCTCCAAGCCTCTCATGCTGTCTTTGCATCAGTTGTGTGATTTGTCCAGGGTCAGACAAGCCATGAAGCAACGAGGAGAGGACTCCAAAGGCCTTTCCTACTCCAGAGTCCATATTCTTTTCTCTATACCCCTCCGCAAGGGCAGAGAACCTCAGGGAAAGCACTGAATCTTGATACAGGGCCTCAAATGTTAGCGTGACAGAGCCCTTCCTATAAGCACTCTATACAGGTTTTTGCTGGTCCAGCCACATCCTGCCCATTGTGGGTACTCAGACTCCTCAAAACTAACATGAATGTCAACTGTAGCTTCTTGCGGGGACAATAGTCAAACCTTACTGTAAATATATAAGCATATCACACGACAGTGGATACTGATAAACCCAGGCTCATCTGCCAGGGTCAGGAATTATCCACATGTTACAAATTAAAAGAAAACGTAACAGGTATGACAAACCTGTGAGTTGCTATGGTTGTCAGAAATGAGCAGCTTTCTCTTTTCCGATGAGTATTCTACATGGTCCTCTTGTAAATCCAATCACAACAATTGGTTGAAAAGTGAAAATACTTTTACCAACTTAAATATTTAGGGAATACATCAGACTGCATTTCTTTGTCTTCTTTATTAAAAGTTGAATCTGCCAGCACAACTCTTTATGAATTAGAAGAGTCAGAATTCTGCTTGAGATGCCCAGTTTCTTGGCCTCTGCCTTCTTATTGTGATATTGGGGAAGAGGGGGGGACTAAGGGCAGTGTGCTGTTTAGGGGTGTCTTTTTTCTTTATATTGGATATTCTCCTTCTAATAAAAATAGAACTGATAATCTAAGAGTCACACAGTGAGTCAAGGCTTTGGTTTTATTTTTCAATATATGTAAACATATATATGCATACATATCATATATACATATAAACATATACCTAATACAGATATATGCATATGCATTTGTACATACACATATAAACACACGCATACATAATACCTATGCATACATATATAGATATAAACATATACATACATTTTACACACACATACCCCATCTCAGTTTTCCACTTAATCAGATTTAGTATCACCTAAGAGACAGACCCATTGGACTGAGATCCTGAAATACAAAAAAGAGAAAGTAGGATCATATTGAATGAGGTAACCCAGACCCAGAAAGACAAATGATGCTGAATGTTCCCCCTCAATGGAAGCTCTTAGCTTCAAATCTCCAGGTGTGAATACATAACCTATGGTAACTACAGAAACCAGGAAAAAACAAAATAAACAAAACAAAACCCAAGACCATTGCCAGGACAGGGGAGCTGGGAAAGAAAAAGTCAGGGAGAAAGCAGGGTACTAGCAATCTGATCAAGGAAATAGGAAAAGGGGGCTCCTTAGGGAGGGGAAGGGATGTAAATACAGAAGATGGGAGAATAAAAAGCGATAACAGAATACACGCGAGCTGATAGGACATAGGAAAAGGGATGCTCTTTAGGGAACCAAGAAGGAGATGAATACAGGAGGGGGGGGGAATAACAATAAGAATGTCTGAAAAAAAGGCACAAGGAATCATATTACTAACTATTTACAACAGACAAACAAACCAAAAATGCTCCCTCCAAGAGCCCAAGGCCACCTAACAAAACCTCCAACACCATACATGAGAAGCCTCTTTTGAGTTGTTGGTCAGGGCTGCCCAAGAGACTCCCCAAACATACAACCTATTGCCTTTGCCTTGGTTCCCCCCCAGAGGTGGAAGATAAGTTCCTATTGCTGAAGACACCATGCACTTCAAACCCAGGACCCAAAGGCGACTGAGCTGGAACTGACCTGAATGCCTCCTCCCTGAAAACCAGAAGGCACCATGCAAACTTTCAAAGGAGGGAGGCAACCAACAGTCCTCCCTCTATGATGCCTATGAACCATATCAATAACCAGCATGGCATGATAACCTCAAGAGTGCAGAGTGATGCATGTAACTTTGGGGGAGCCAACAGTTCTCTCATTGGACTTAAGATCCATTCAACAAGAAGGATACCATACTTAGTACCGGAAGAATATATATATGTGTGCGCGTGCGTACACACACACACACACACACACACACACAAACAAATGTGCCCTCAGTGCTACTGAAGTCATAGTTATTGGAGGAGAATCTATAACTACTTATCTATTGAACCAGAATAAGCCCTATCAACAATCCATCGACGTTTGTCCTTATACCCACAGAGAATTGTAGTCTTCATGCCTCATCAAGGAAACTTCTCTTTGCAACAGACAGAACAACTACAGGGGGGAAAACACTACAGAAAACCGCAGCTAATCAAACTGCAGAATTGGGAGCCCAGTTCCAACTTACATATCTACAAAACACTTCAAAGGCTCAGGGAACACTGTGAAAGAGGGACCAGAAAGAGTGCAAGAGCCAGAGGACCAGGGAGATTGCTGTGAAATTGTGTCTCCTAGTAACTTTACCCTCGAAGTTGCACCAGCATGACTTCCCAAACAAGGACGACATTAATGGACACACCAAACTGGACAGGAAAAAGCCCATGAGGCCTTAACTATACCAAGGAATTACAGGCAATTGGATTAAAGCTAGGAGTAGATGCCGTCCTTTTCAGGAAAGAACACACCGATTGATTGCCCAGTGTCAAAGGTCAGCCCTGAAAACATACATGCAAGTAACATTATACAGCCCTGAACAGGTTATATTTTTTTTGAACAGGTTATACTTAAGAATATATGTGCATGTGCACACACACACACACACACACACACGCATGCACAAATGTGCCCGCAATAACAACTAGCGAAAAGAGATCATGAATTTGAAGGAGAGTGTGGAAGTGTTTAGTGAAAAGAAAGGAGTAATGTAATTATACTATCATTTCAAAACTTGAAAGAAATAAATAGAAAGTGAGTTGAATAGAAGCACCCGTTTGTTCTCTTCTCTGACTGTGGGTGCAGTGTGACCCCGTAGGCTCCTTCTACTACAGTGGCTTTCAGCCACTGTCCCCCGACACCCCAACTGTGAGCCCATGTGATCCGTGTCAAGGGCTCTGGGAAGCCCCTGTGACCTGGCTGTGTGAATTTCCTCTTCCAAGCAATTGTTATACTCTACACAAACAAGTCCTTTCTGAAACGAAAGAAAACAAAGCTGCCAGTTAACCCCAGTTCCTGCTCCTTCTAGGCAGATGTGGCTGTGGACAGGCTGCTCTGGTGTCTAAAACACTGCTGTGTGGTGCGGACTCAGCTGGGCTTTTAGGCAGATGTGGCTGTGGACAGGCTGCTCTGGTGTCTAAAACACTGCTGTGTGGTGCGGACTCAGCTGGGCTTTTAGGAGTCTTAAAAAAAAATCACACTAATAGCCAGGTGGTGGTGGTGCATGCCTTCATCCCAGCACTTAGGAGGCAGAGGCAGGTGGATCTCTCTGAGTTCAAGGCCAGCCTGGTCTACAGAATGAGTTCCAGGACAGCCAAGGCTACATAGAGAAACCCTGTCTCAAGACAAAACAAAAACACTAATAACATTCAAGGAAGTCAAAGCAATCACAAAAGTTTCCCTGAATCTCTGCTATTTTTTGGGGGGAGGGGGGATATTTAAACCTAGTTTTACATGGTGGGTAAGCCAAGGCACACACATCCTTTGGTGTAAAACAAAGACTAAAATTAATGTCTTTTAAAAAAAATATCTTCAGCATCTCTGCAATATAGACTATTTTCAGGCTTTCTTTATGTTAGTCAGTAGACACTTTATGCTCACTGTTAGTTCTTTAAATATATATTTTTTAGACATTCACTTATTTATTTTGTGTGTGGATGGCTACTGAGAGCACAGGCCATCAGACGACAACCTTCAGGGGTTTGCTCTCTCCTTCCACAGTGTGGGTTCTGGGTTGAACTCAGATTGTCAGGCAAGGTTGCCCTGCTGACAGAGACAAAACCAACTTCACCGCTATATTTACCTACAATCAAAGCCCCTGTTATTTCCTTAATATGGGCATTTTCCAGACACTAGCCACTTGTCCATGGCTGTCAGAAAGCCTGCCACAGGCACTCAACACTATCAAGTTTTCTCTTACGGAAGCCTGCTACCTTTCCCTCAGGCAGCTCGTCCCTGCTGGACAGTGCTGCGCAGCTCCTTCCACTCCTTCAGCCAATAGCCTTTAAGATACCAGCCCAAAAATCTGCAGCAAATTTTAATGTGCCAGGGTCTGTGAAGGCTGGGGTAGCCCATCAGTTCTCACGTGTCCCAGAAAAAGAACTCCACGGCACCTGCTGGAGATATATAGATGCTTGAAGCTGCTGAAGCAGAGACCCGGGAACCTGCGCTGGAATGGCTCTTCAGGGGGGATTCTGAGGAGGGCAGAGCTCTGGCAATCCCAGGACCACGTGCATGCCTTGGGAACTCCACAGAGTCACCACCCTAAGGCTCAACAGCATCTTAGGCTAGCATCACCCATTTAGCAAACACTGGAAAGAAGGATTTAAACAATGTCTTTCTGGTTTCCACTCCCCTCCCCCCCTGTTTGCTGGAAAAAATTTTTTAGTCTCACAATTCAAAGAAGTCCATACTTAAGGTATGAAGCATATGCTAATATTCAATGTACTATTTTTATTACCTTTATCTATTGTGTGTGTGAGCATGTGCACATATGGAGGTCATATGGGCCAACGCTAGGAGTTGGTGCTCCCATCATAGGGGTTCTGGGAATCGAACTCAGGCCAACAGTCTTGGCAGCAAGCACCTCTGACCATTAAGCCATCTCACAGGACCCTTAGCTATTAACATATATATCTCATGTAAATCTGCCATACAGCTTTCTAAACTTCTTTCTACAAATTTGCACATCCTTTTTCAATTTAGTTTCAGTTAGAATACCAAATACCAAATAACAAAATAAAAACAAATAATAGAATGCCAAGTAAATAAATATACAATGTGATATTTTCATATGTACGTGTCTTTCTATGCTTTCTTACTTTGCCCCCCACCCCTTCACTCCACACTTGCCGGTCCCTTTCCTTCCCCCAATTGCTCCTCTTCCTATTTTCATGCCACAAGCCCTCTACTACCATCTCCCGTCCAATAAGAATGGGCTTCTACTTAACAAAGTCACGTATGTTTTAATACAATATTTGAAGGTGAAGCAAGGTTTTATTAAGAAGTAGCAATGAAGAAAACTAACCCCTGAAGTTGTCCCTATGGCAAGGAGGGGGTCCCCAAAATGGACTGTCCCCAATTTATGTTTGAGAACAGATATTGATACTGGTTTTGAACTCATGTTCCTCTTGCCCCTTTCCCTATCCTCCTGAGTACTAAAATTAAAGATGTGCTGAACCACGCCCTCTGCCCTCCCTTAGGCCTCTTCCCTTATCATGTCCTACATACATGTGCATATATAAATTTAAGTATAGACTCTGCATTAGAGAAAACAGGTCAAACTTTTTTGTGGTACCATGTGAACATAAGGAATGGAAAGAAATGCTGAAGTGTTCAGTTCATAGGAATAAGGTATAGCTATTTCTGTTACAGAGATAATTAAGATATCAAATATATATCGATCACTGTATAAACTGAAATGTACCTATATCAACTCTCTGTGACTTTCGTATACAATTAAAATCAAATTATTCTGAGTAGTCATTGAAATGTAATTACATTTTTATTGTTGTTGAAAAAAAAAAGAGGCCTTCAGCTTCCAGAAAAGGTCTGTGCTGTACAATTGTTAGAGAATGATGGATGGATGGATGGATGGATGGATGGATGGATGGATGGATGGATGGTGGAGTTGGAAAGAAAACAATGTTGCCAGTTCTAAAGCAGCAACTGTAGCAGACTTTTCTACTGGGACTGAATTCATGTTAAATTCAATTTGGCAGATACTTGCCAATTATAGCTGCATTTGTACATAATGAATATTCGCATATGCTTTAATCCACTTAGTAGACAACAGCTCACTAGGAGACCCAGGCTGGTCTTGAACTCATGACCTTCCCACTGCCACTTCCTCCTCCTCCTCTGCAGTGCTGAGATTACAGGTGAACAGGATTGTGCTCAATTTCCGAATTTTCTTATCTTATAAAATAGTCTAGCGATTCGGAATTTAATGCTAATTAAGAGAAGTGCTTCCTAATAGTTTCCTTCAGCGTGGGTAGAAAGCAAAGATGCTTGGACAGACTGCCCACTAAAGGAGTGGCACATTCTTTCATTGGAGCGCAAGGCTGGACAGATTACAATGATTCCATAAACAGCCACATTGTCAACACAGTTTGCTTATCTAAGATGCTATGATCTATCCACGGCTTCTCTACCAAGCCCTCAACGTTTTAATGGTGTTTGACCCATGAGTCTAGATTACAGAATATCTGGGAACAGTGCAGATATAAATCTTCCCCCAAGAGCCTCATGAACCTATCTGGATTTCTGGCCAGAGAAGAACCTCCAGTCGCTTACCAAAGAAGAAGAAGGAGAAGCCAAATAGGTCACCCATCACCAATGTAGTATTTTGAAACCATGTTTTCATTTTATTACATGAATTTGATATGATCTAGCTATGCAAAAAATGATATTTTGAAACTATTCAGGAGACAGAAACACATGGACACACGTTGTGAAATTTTTCCTTTAACTATACTGACTTTATTTCCACAGTGACCAAACAACTGTCTTCTAGACAAAAACAGACTTGAGTGTTCGGAGCTGCTGATTAAAGTTGGACTCTACTAACCCTTGGGGGTTATCATTCCCAGTCATGAGGACAGTGGACACCAATGATCACAGCCTGTGTTATTCCAGAAACTGCATTTGAAATTCAGGCTGATGCACAGAGAACACAATACATGATCCGAAAAGGTCTGGTACTGATCCAGCTCCATCTTGTTTAAGGCCCCAGGAACCTTCCTGGAGAGAACATGGTCAGTGTCTAAACTTGGTGAAAGCTACGTCTGTGTTAAGTTTTACTTATGCTTGGGCATGGTCTTTTCTCAACCTTTCACAGTCTTGGCTTATTTCCTAAGCCAGCATTCTCAAGAGCAGACAGTTCCGGAACCAGGGAGTAACGCAGAATGGTACCAACAGCGGGGTAGACACAGTGCCAGGTGTGGGAGACTCTCAAAGCAGGTGTGTGCTCAGGTGTGTGTAAGGTGGAGGCGTCTGCACACACTGCCTGCTGGTGCCCTGTCTTGGTATCGGATGCCTACCGACTGCATCACTGTCTTAGGGTGGCTACTTAGAACCACATTTTTTTCTAATGACTTTAATTATTCTAACTTTATTTTACCTAATGTACATTAGTCTTTTGCCTGCATGTATGTCTGTGTGAGGGTGTCAGATCCCCTGGAGGTAGAATTACAGGCAATTGGGGGCTGTCATGTGGGTGCCAGGAATGGAACCCACGTCCTCTGGGAGAACAGCCAGTGCTCTTAACTACTGAGCCATCTCTCCAGCCCCCTGAGAATCATATAGTCTAACAAAGTATTTGGTCCTTTTAGCATTCCAGCTGGAGCTTTGGAGCTTACTAAGTGTGCCCTCTTTCTCTCTCTTTTCCTTCCCTCATTGACAGATTCCATTTGTCTGACTAACTGGAACATATTATCACACAGTTTGATCTACTGTTCTCTTTATCGCTTCACTATCAAAATTCATCCCCACTTGGGCACCGCAGAGGGCACGGCACAGGGCACGTTCTTACACCATTCCCGTCTTTGACTGTTCAGCTTCTCTCTGACCTTCCCCAAGCTCTGCAACCATCCAGCATTCTGTGTTTTTTTTCTGTGAGCAGGATGACAAGTGACAGTGTCCAGTGTGTGGCAGAGACAAGGAACACAAAGACAGCAGAGGTCACATTGCTTGCTCTTAGAGGCTCAAATGCCAAGGAGGTGGGGTAAGGAGACATTTACTACCGGGTCACCATGACTTGGTGCTGGAAGAAACAATCTTGGCTATAGGAGAGCCAGATATGGGACACCAGCTGTTCTGGAGGAGGGCATCAGAAAGGCCGAAGAAGACATGTCATCTGCTGCGGTCACACAGCACAAAGAGAAGTTGGATCTGATTGGTAGAAAGGGAATCCTTAATGATAGAGTGTCATCAAACAATGCTAAATAGAAAGGTATAGACTGCAGAAATGCTAGTGTCCAAAAGTCGTTGGTGTATAAAGTGTGGGTCATTTTATAAAAAGAGATGAGGGTAGGGGGATGGGTGAGATGCGGGGGATGAAGGTCATGGCCCTGATGGTAATGGGAAGCCATGGCAAAGCTTCAAGCAGGGATGGATGTGTTCACAAGCCTGCCTGACCACACTGGGCACTTACCACCATTGCACACTGGCTGAAAGATCCCCAGTCACCAAACCTCACAGAACTCTGTAGACCTGGATTTTAAAATGCTTTAAAATAAGGAATTGGCTTTTGAATTGGAAATAGCTCCCCCAACATGTCTGCCTACCACCTGTTTAAATAACAAATACACCATGCAGAATTTTGTTCCTAGCACACAGCGTGGGGCCTAAAAGAAAGACCTTTTTTTGTCTTTTTAAACTGGATATATTTGTAGTGAGCTTATAAAACACTTACTTGGAGAGTTTCCTACAGTGTTTTGTTAGTGGTATTATTATTCCAAAACATAATAAAATACCTCTGGGAGGAAAAGCAAAGAAACAGTGAGTTCAGTGGCTGAGAGAACACGACCTTCACAATCCTGAATATTTTTTTAAAATTGTTTTTGCATTGAGAATTGAACCCAGGGCTTTGTGTATGTTGAGCATGTACTCTGTTCCATGAGCTACACCGTTAACCCTTCCTATATTTTAAAGCCATATATATATATATATATATATATATATATATATATATACACACACACACACACACACACACTCACTCACACATATTATATGTGATTTATTTTATGTACATGGATGTTTTGCCTACATGTACATCTATTTGCCTTCCAGAAGAGGTCATCAGATCATGAGACTACAGTTGTAGATAGTTGTGAATCACCATTTGGGTGCTGGGAATTGAACCCTTAAAAGAGAAGCCAGTACTCTTAACCTCTCTGAACCATCTCTGCAGCTCAATATTTTTGTTTTTTGAGACAGTAGCTCAAAAATTTTGTTTTTTCTCTGTAGCTTTGGAGCCTGTCCAAGCCTGTCCTGGAACTAGCTCTCGTAGACCAGGCTGGTCTTGAACTCACAGAGATCCATCTGCCTCTGCCTCCCGAGTGCTGGGATGAAAGGCACGTGCTACCATCACCTGGCTGCATCTCAATATTTTAAAAATAGAAACAGATATTCAAAGAAAATAACAACAAACAAAACCCAAGCCAACAACAAAACCCAGCTCCCTCTCCTCCAATAAAAAGCAAAAAACAAAGAAATTTGAGGGATTAAAGCGGGGGACAATTAGCTCCAAATCAAAACAACCACAAACACGAATAGTATGGAGTTGTGTCTGTTCCTGGCTGCTCCCTCGGCACATAGAACAGCGCTTGTCACAATGAAGAACTAAGGAAGCTGTTGATGTCTGAAAATGTCAAGTCAGTCTAGTTCACTGAAAGGTGCTTGCTGCCAAGACTGACAGCTCGTGTTCCACTCTCCAGGACACACGTGGTAGAAGAAGAGCATTAACTCCTGTCATCTGACATGCCGGCGGCGTGTGCGTGGGCGTGCGTGTGCGCATGCGTTACCATGAAGCGAAAAGGGCAAAAATTTCTTTTCCACTCTGTGTGAGTGTGAAGTCCTCAAGACACTTCATTTCCTTTCTTCTTTACCAAGATCTCCCGGGGGCTAGGGATGCAGGCCAGTTGATCAGAGTGCTTGCCTCTCAAACACCAGGTCCTGGGTTCAATCCCCAGCACCTCAGAAAGTAGGCATAATATCAGAAGCCTGCAATCCCAGCCTCTGAGATGGAAGAAGGAGAATCAAAAGTCCATGGTCAACAGCGGGCCACCACACAAATTTAAAGTCAGCCTGTACTGCACAAAACTGTCTCAAAATAAATAAATAAAAATAGAAAGAAAGGAAGGAAGGAAGAAAAGAAGGAAAGAAAGAGAAAGAAAGAAAGAAAGAAAGAAAGAAAGAAAGAAAGAAAGAAAGAAAGAAAGATGTCTCAGACTTATTACCAAAGCAACCTACAAATGCTGAGCATAGAGACAAAGGAAAGAATCTTTCACCCTAAGGAGTGCTGGTGGTCTGAAGGGCAGTGACACCGCCAGCTTGGTGTGGTGAGATGACAGTGACCTGTAATAGCTTAAACCCACGTGTCAGTTATCGCGTGTGAAATTCCTCAGAAACCCACTTCCTGGCTTCCAATAGCTCCTTTTGGAAACATAACTGGTCTGATTACATTTTCACCTGACGTCACTATGGGGGCTGGGTAGAGAAGGGGTGGATCACCAGGGAGACACACACACACACACACACACACACACACTGAGAAGGCAGGAGGAATTGGCCAACCTTGCTCTTGTTTCTTGATCCTGAAAGTCTCTTACGAGGCCACGGTGAAGCGCGCAGTCAGGTGCACACACCGCAGTGATGGGGAAAACATGAGAGGCTGTGGCGAGAGGGTAAACTCTGTTTCTCTTATTGCCACAGTGACTGCGGGCAGTGTCCTAGCCCAGCTGCTGTTCCCACTCCCAGCCACTAAGAACGTTCGCTGATGGCTACTCCCCATGTCCACTGATTGGCTGGCTTAGAGAAGAGGAGTCAGACCAAAGCGTGCTTCAGGGGACACCAGGAAACGGGCACAGAAGCGTGTGTGTGTGTGTGTGTGTGTGTGTGTGTGTGTGTGTGTGTGTGAGAGAGAGAGAGAGAGAGAGAGAGAGAGAGAGAGAGAGAGAGAGAGAGAGGATACTTCATTCCTAAAGGGATACGTTATGACTCTGGGTAAAAAAGTGAACCAAAAATGTCTCATGTGTTTGCTTTCCAACACACACACACACCCTTGTGAATCTCCTCATTTTTCCTCATCCTTTGTCCTTTCTGGTAGGACATTTCTTTCTGATATGCAGGGAAGAAGAAATGATTATTGCTTCTTTTCCCACTGCAGCAGAAATAGCTAAAGCTTCGGGCTACCAGACCCCAGCTTGATCTGGGGCCAACGGTGTGACCCACATAGCACACACTCCTCCAAACTAAGGCTCCACTCATCCCCACACGGGGATAGCGAAAGTGGACCTAACATCTGGTACAAACTGTACCGACAAAGACAATACCAGTTGCCACGTGTGGAATATTGACATGTGTTTTAAACAGAAATCAGTCAAACTAGCAAGACAGCCCAGCAAGTATAGGGGGCATCACGATCTGAGTACAGTCTCTGGAAAGAACTCCACAACCTTTTGACCGCCACACATGGGCCCACACTCATTGTAAGCATGAACACAATAATGTCAAAATAAAACATTAAAAAAAAAAGAAATGGGTATAGAATAGAGTTACTAATGCACCCTAATGGATGGTGCATCCTTCTGGGAATCTCTGCGAACTGAAAACCTGGCATCTCTGAAATAAACTCTTACAGGACAGCTTATGTGTCTGTCCCTGGCCACTGGGCTTCTCTTCTTCACTTTCTGCCTCTAAGGAACAGTCGCAGAAAATTCTGGGACGACCCTTCTAGCTCAGCCATTAGGAATGTTGAATTATGGGAGACCTAAATATGTATAACTGCCTTGAGTCTAGTATGATGGAAGCTTCCAACAGCACTCGAAAAATATGCCAAAGATAAGGCTGCAACTCAGAAAGCCAGGAACTATTTTGAAAATGGCAGGTATAATATGGCCATCTTTAGCTAGAACTGACACCCTCCAGTCATCTGCTGCAATACTGGAAACCAGCATGCAGGGACACTCCCGGGCAGCTCACACGACTTATGGGCAGCAGTTTTGAAAAGCAGCCCGGGTCTGAATCAAAGGAGGAGTTTTTGTTACTGTCATCGGCTGACAGCTGCCTGGCATACCTTGGCTCCATTTCCAAATCAGGAATGGCTAGTAAAAAGAACACTGGGGACTGGAAGTTGAGAATTCTGCATGGACCCACTCCAGCCCCACTCCCCGTGTGTCCGTGTCCACCTCCAATCCGTTACCCAACTCCTCTAGGCAACAAAACGTCAGGCTGGGTTTGTTCAGCCGAGACTAATTGAGACCTGGGCACCAGAGTGAATCAGAGCGAAGCTTTGTGAACATCCAAGCAGGTGCCCCCCCCCTGTGTAGAAACAGCCCCGCCCACAACCTTCCGTGGAATTTGCTCAGTGACTTCCTTCAGATAGAAACACGGCCTGTTCCACCTCACGTGTTCTAGAATGCTGACTTAAAAACCCATCTCCCAGCACTTGAGACTTCCGTCCTTATGAGGGACTATGACCAGTGTAAACTCTAAAGATGGGGTGAAACCCCAACTCGCATCCCGTACACAGTAGAAGGCAGAACCACAGCGTTGCCGGTTGCTGAGAGTTATCCCTTAGATCACAGCTTCTTGGATATTTATACGACCACAGAACCAGCACAAAACTGTCCGTAAACGCAACCAAACTCATCATTTTCAAGAACTTAAAATAATTTCTTTCAAGTAACTTAAATGAATGAGTTCTTATAACTCAGTAAGTAAGAGGTAGTAAAGGGGCCATTGAGATGGATGGGCAGGTAAAGGCAATTGCCACCCAGCCTCAGGACTGGGTTCAATCCCTGGCACCAGTGTGGTGGAAGAAGAGAATGACCCCCTTGACTGTCCTGACCCCCCACACACACACATTTGCAATCTGAAAATAAAGAATAAATATGACATTTTAAGAAGCATTGTCAATGACAATTGGGCACTGACCTGGAATCCTATTGAGTGTCACCCAGAAATGCTCATCAGGGCTATAGGTATCTTTAGACCACTCTAAGAGATCAAGGGCCCTTTGGTCATTCATGATAAAGCTGACAAAGTCTCTGGTGAGAGCCACGTAGGCCGTGCCAAAGTATATGGTCAGCTGGTGAGGAGGTGGAGTTTTCAAAGTGTTTGTTTTTCTCATAAAAAATCTGCCCTTGCCTGTATGTTCTTGGAAGACATACTTAGTCCGTACAATTGCGTGCTCTGGAGGCAGCACCCCTGGGGTGATGTTTTTCCCCTTAAATCTTTTCAGATGGTGAATTATTTCCTTGTTGGTTTTCAGGGGGAAGTCCTGCCCGCAGGTGTTGAGGACATATTTCCAGGGGACCTTGGAGGCCAACAGATCTTCCATGCAGTTCAGGTCTGCCTGGAGCCGGGAGAAGCCACCATAGACCACCTTCTTAGTCTTAGAAGCCAGAAAAGCGTTCGGGAAGCACTCGAGTAACTGCCACACCGCTTTTTTAAACTTCCCTGGGGCTTTCTCATCCACATGCACGCAGTAGACATTCTGGGGTGCGTAAATGGCCCTGAAGAGCCTTTCAAAGGTGTTGAAGTCTTTGTGGATCACCATGACATAGGCCAGGGGGAAGGCAGCCTCTTCTTCCGACAGGGGTCTGGTGATATAGTGGCTCTGAGTCTGGTACAGTTGGCAAGAGATTCTTCTTCCCAAAGGATGTGGCAATGTATTCTCCCACATGGAGAACGTCTGATTTCGTAGACCGTAATCACAGGCGATGACAGACGTCTTTTCGCTGGAGCTGTTGAGCGGCTGGTAGAGGCTGTACGGGCTTAGCTGGCTGTGATAAAAGACCACAAAAATCACCACGCTGAGCGCAGTGAAAGCGAAAACGCAACTCATCCATAGGTTCATTATTTTCAGTTCCAGGCGGGAAGAATTATCTCCGGAGACTGAGAAGCGCTCACAGTTCTGAAAGCCTAGGCGCCAGAGAAGGACCAGGTTCCCCCAGATTTGTTGGTTTCTCCCGCAGAGTGGCTCGCGCTCCCTAGTTCTCAAGGCGCAGGTCTCTAGAGCTAAGTCTGGTCCATCCCCCCGGATGGGCTGGAGATGTGCTGCTTTCCCCACAGCGCGCTTGCAGCCAAAGCCTGAAGCCCCCAGCTGCCAAATCCACGCCAGGAGGAGCCCAGCCCCGCCCAGCCTCCGAGAAGCCTTTTCGTTTGCAAAGGAAAAGCAAGAGGCGCCTCCAAGTAAGCCGCGTTCTGGAACCGAGTGATGGGACCAGGAACCGACTTTCTCAAGCATCAACCCCACCCACCTCCCCTCCTACCTTCTAAACTGCTCTTTATTCTTGCACACCCCGGGCCTTCCAGAAGAGGTGGCTCTGTTTTCTGGCCAGTCTTAGGGCGATGGCTCCTAGGTGTTTGTTTCTCTTCTTTCTAGGTTATTTTTTTTCATTTCAGGGTTATCTCTGCCCCTAGGCAGAGGCAGAGATAAGGGAAAAACGCTTTGCAACACGCCTAAATAGATAATCAGCAATAAGAAAGAAAGAAAAACTTTGTGGTGAGCCCTGCTGGACTAAATCCTCGCCTGTGTTAAGTTTACTCTGACGAGAAGAGGGAACTAAGAATCAAACCAAGGGATGGGACACGATTTGAAGGTGACTTCTCACATCAGAGGGTCTGAGCTGTGGCGAAATGTGATAGCCACTGGTTTCTGTTTCACCATGAGCTTCAGATGTCTTGAACTGTCAACACAGTATTATTCACAATGTCCGAGCACCTAGCCACCAAGTCTCCTTTAACAGCAGGATGCCATCGCATTTGGGGTCATTTCATAAAACTCCCGGGATTCTCTATTCTTGGTCCCGCCCACCCTACTCTCGCCCTTCCTGGACTCTGAAGAAAGAACAAATGCTTCTGGGCTGTTGTAAAATTCCTGGAAGTATCAGTCATTGTGACTCAGGGAAACCAGGAAGAGCAGGTCTGGTTTCAGGGCTCCAAATTCCTTTAGTTTACCTGCGCACCCTGGTATAGCCTGCCAGCTCACAGGGAATGTGGAGTGCTTGGGGGACCCAGGCTGGTCCTATGCGATTTCTAGGCAAATGAAACTGGGAGACATTGGCAGCTACTCCAGGGAGAAGCTCCTTGCCTCTGCAAGCACCAGGCCCTCCCTCTATGTAATGGCACAAGGGCTTCACTGCAGATCACTTTGATTAAGTGAGACTCCTGCTCATGCCCCAGGAGGAAGCAGACTCCTTTCTGGATGTGGATTCAGAGAGTGTTGCCTTTGGTTACTTTTTCCTCTTTTGAAAAGTAGCCTATACTTCTGATCCTACTTATGAACTGATATTTTGATTTCTGTGTCTAATAATATAAAAGAAAATTTTTCTTTACAGCTTTTTCAGGGGGGTGGGTGGAGCATTTCAAGACAGGGTTTCTCTGTATAGCTTTGGAGCCGGTTCTGGAACTCATTTTATAGATCAGACTGGCCTCTAACTCACAGCAATCTGCCTGTCTCTGCCTCCTGAGTGCTGGGATTAAAGACGTGTGCCACTGCTACCTGGTTTACCTTAAAGCTTTTAAATGGGTTAATTAATCCCCCAAACTCACACCTTGAACAGGGTGTGGCAGTTTAATCCCTGTAACCTATTTGGCAGGCTGAGACAGGAAGACTGCAAATTTCAAGCTCTAGGCTAGCTCGGGCTACAAATGAGATCGTGTCTCGGCAAAGCAATCAGACTGGGTGTGGTGGTGCAGTCCTTTAATCCCAGCACTTGGGAGACAGAGGAGGTGGATCTCTGGGAGTTTGAGGCCAGTCTGGTTTATATAGAAAGTTCCAGGACAGTTGGGGTTACATAGAGAAAGCCTGTCTCAAGCAAACACACACAAAAACAACTAAACAAAACCCCTTTTCTTCCTTTATCATTCACCCCCCCAATTTGGCTCAAGAAAAAAAAATCACGGGGGGGGGGGACAGACCAGAGAAAGACAGAGACAGGGAGAGAGAGAATGCTATATAAAGGGAACACCCAAATAGACCATTTTGATGGCTTCATTCATTTATACAAAATATAACCTTGGCTGGTCAGTGGCTCACGGCAGAGGGAAAATTAGAGGTTCTAATTTTGTCCCTTCCCTTTGTCCCAAACAGATCTTACAAAGGTAGTGCCGATGGATGCCAAAGTAAAGTGAATTCAAGAATTTATCATCAAGCAGATTGTACTTGGGAGACGGGAGCGGGGTGCAGGAAGAGTAGGAGGCTAGGATGTTGGCACACGATTTATGGTTTAAAGGCATGGTATAGGGCCATCACCACCACCACCTCTAGTAATAGGAGCGGCGGAGGGGCTGCGTCCCCAACACTCCAGCCGCCTGCTAGCTTATGCCCCGAAATAACAACACACAAACTGTATTCATTTAAACACTGCTTGGCCCATTAGCTTTAGCCCTTACTGGCTAATTCTGATATCCCGCTCAACCCATCTCTAATAAACTGTAGCACCGGAAAGATGCTAGCCTATGTCCATCCTGGGTCGGAGCTTCATCACGTGCGTCTGCCTGGGAGCTGGGAGCATGGCGTCTCTCTGAGGTGTCTGCTCCCGAGAGGAGAGCTGTGGAGTTTGAGCTCACTTCCTCTTCCTCCCAGCATTCTGTTCTGTTTACTCCTCCCACCTATCTTCTAATCAATGAGGGCCAAGCAGTTTCTTTTTATTTAACCAATGACCTTCCTCCATCAACCACCAAAGCCATACCTCACCATTTCTGTATTTTACCAGTCATACCTCACCAAGCACTTCTGTAGTCTGTGCTGGCACATCGGGCCTGGCTCTGATGAATGGGCTGGGAGGAAACTGCCATGCCTTTTTCTTGACTAGCCTCAACAGTAGGTTTGTTTGGCCTGGTCTCTGTGGTAACTGAGCAGGCATTTTCTTCTATGAAGAGCTGGGCTATGGAGAGCTGAGCGATTAACTTCCATCACAAGCATTTATTTCTGCTCTGTTCATGCCACTTGGATATCACTACTAAAAACTGTCCTCCGGTGAACATTTTGTATCCCGCCTCTCTGTGACTCGGGATAATATTTATGGTCACAAAAGAGACAGAAGACAACTAACAGCACACAGGGTTAGACCCACACACCGGTAAAGAACTGAGCAATCAGGGAGACTGACATAGGACCATCCGCCCTGCAAGGACTGACTTCTCATTAACTTGGAAGAGGCTTTTCTTCCAGGTAACAGAAGCAGAACACGGTTAGAACTCTAGGTGTGATTGTTGGCTGTGGAACCAAGGTGATGCTGATTTATTTATTGACTGACATAAGATCTGCATCTGCAGGGCACAGCATTATCATTCAGCAGTTCCCATCATTCTGAGGGTCACATCAGAGTTTCACTTTCATTGCTCCATTACTATTATTTCTCTGTTAGGAGCCCTTTGTCTTCCTGCGCTGGTTACTCTGAAAGGCAGAATTAATTTTTGATCGTGGCTACCCTCCTGTGCCACATCACACAGCCTGTATCCAGGCACAGGTTGAATCCTGCATGCCCTCGCTCATTCGTAGGCCCTCCAAAAGGAACTGTTTGATTGAGTCTTCGGGACTCCCGCAAGATCACTCCATCCTGTCCTGCATGGAAGGCTTCTGTTGTGTCTATCCAGCAATTTCTAATTCTTCGGCCCAAAAAGAGGTGAAAAAGCAAACAGAAAATCCTCCAGCAATCAACACAATGAACAGAAGTTGTGGGTAGGCCTTGTGCTTTCCCCGTGCAGGGGGAAATGAGAGCCTGCGGCTGGGGGAAGCAGGAAGGCTGAGCTGACAGATGCAGTTAGCACCTGGCCGAGGTGTGTGGACATAGGAAGAGGGAGGGGTGGTGGGGAGGGAATGAGAACCTGTACCCCTTCCCTCCCAAAGCAAGCATGTCCCTTGCCATGCTAGCAACTAACACCATACTGAATCAGGGACCTGGTGCTGCCAGCTCTTCTGATATTCCAAAACATGAGAATAGGCTAACTTCCATCAGAACTGTTCACAGCTTTTAAATTGCTATCAAATAATTAACAGATTTTAAAATCAAAGTACATACACACTCATAAACACACACTCATAAACACACACAATTGTACTTGGTACTCAGAATGACCCTTTTACCACTTCTCATTTAACATCAAAACTCAGGGGCAGTATTGGTCCCTTTGGAAGCTGGCCTTATTCACTCTTTGTTCGCATACCATGGTAACAAACTTTCTTAAAGTCAAGTAGGGATGTGGGAACAACAAACAGAGGCACCCTATTGTGAGCAACAGGTGATGGTTCAAGAAGGAACCAAGTTCAAGTTCAAAATCTCGTGAGGTCATTTAGATTCCAAAGAGTCATCATGGTAGAACTCAGAACCCTTCTTTTTATTTAAGCTCTGTTTCTGTAGCCAACACTGGCTTTGAATTCACTTAGATAACCCAGGCTGTCCTCAGACTCTCAGCAATCCTCCTGTCTCAGCCTCCTGAGGCCCGAGACTACAATTGTCTGCCACCTCCATGCCTCCTTTCCATGACTGCCTTGTTACTGTGTAAGACTAACATCTCAAGTCTTTACAAAGCGAGGTAAATTCTTAGCTGTGAAAGGACTTAAAGACCAAGAAGCTCGATGTCAGCAAGTCTAGAACAACGCCAGCTGTTCCTCTGAAAAGTAGCACAGGACACAGGCTAAATAGAAATACAAACCAACAGACATACAGTCTGCTCATTTTGTTTGAAAAAGCTGCTTTCCTCTTCGCTAGGAAAACAGCAAACGGCAGATGCTCCAGGGACCCAGGCTTGAAAGATCACAGAGGCTTCAGCGGTGGCCCCAGGGGACCATGACGGCTTCCCAGGACTGTGTGGTAGCCTGGGGCCAGACCAGAGGGGTCACGAAAGCAGGGGTGAAGGCAGGCAACGGCCTCCATCACCAAGCTGGGATGCTGAGTCAAGAGTATAAAGAACAAGTCCCTGGGAAAGGTCAGTCTTTTCCCTCTGCCCGTCAAAGAGTCCAAAAATAATGGCTGTTTCCTGCGGGCAACCCTCAAGGGTGAGGCTTTGAAGATCAGGCTGGTGTATAAGAAGACTCATACTAGCCATTAGACTAGGTTCGAGATTTTGTCACCTGCAGGGAGGTGGTGGCTCACGCCTTTAATCCCAGGACTAGGGAGGCAGAGGCAAGTGGTTCTCTGTGAGTTTGAGGTCAGCCTGGTCAACAAGAGCTAGTTCCTGGACAGCTAGGACTGTTACACAGACAGAACTTGTCTCGAAACAACAATAACCAAAGATTTTGTCACCATTGGAAACTAAAATGGTCACGATGGCCTTGGTGTTAACTACTCTACTTTGACTAAGATCTCCGCTGATCCTGTGCAGACAAGGCTAAGATGACAAGATCGCCATGTCCACGCCATCCTGTGACAGGGGACAGACTTCTGCACTGCTTCCCCTCCTCCCCTTCTGTGTCCAAGAAGCTGATGCTGGTTATAATGACTGTTTCACCTCAACAGTGGCTGCACTGACACCTGGGTGACTTCACTGAGGCCACTTCTGATGTTATCTCCTAGACCTCTGACCTCTGGAAACTCCACACTATGTTCATCAGCTCTCCCTATCAGGAACTCATGAAAACCTGTGCCAGGGTCTCCCTGCATAGGATACAGGACCCACATACATTTTGTTGCTTCTGTTGCTTTTGTTCTCCTGTATCCCAGGCTGGCCTTGAACTCACTATGTGGCCCTTTTGCCTATATCTTCTAAAGGCTGGGATTCCAGGCAGGAGCCAACATGCCTGGGCAAGCACTCTTATCACCTGAGCCACATCCCCAGCGACCCTATAGTGTTTTATACAAGAAAAAAAACCAAGTGAGTTAAGCCTGTTTCTTAAACAACAAAAGTCCCACACTTTTGAAAGCTATGTACTCGTGTGAGTGTTTTGTGTGTGTAGTGCTGAGGTTGACTCCAGCACACTAGGGAAACATTCTACTGCTGAGCTGCTCATCAGTGCAGCAATGTGTTGGATCTAATCATTTTGTGCTTAAGAGAGTAGGCTTGTGTTGTCTAGAAAACTCACAATCGTGATCCGACTTTTTCTTCAAAAATTCCAGCCAAATATGTTTATCATAATACCTCCTCTGAAAGGGCCAGGTAGTGGCTCTTTTAAGCCTGTGGTTAGCTCATTCATTCATTCTCTTGCTGTTGCTCCACACGGCTGCTGTAGCACAAGTGGTACTACATCATCCAGTGACGTTTTCACAATCACTGGAATCGGAAAGCAGCATAACTCTTCAGGAAGCAGTCTGCTCTTTGACGCCGTTCTCAACTGGTTGAAAATCAAACCAGGCTGGACTAAAGAGATAGCTCAGCAGCTGAGGGGTATTGTCTCAGAAAGAAGATCTGGGCTCTAGTGATGTGGGAGTGTCATATATCAATCTGTTGATTTCATTGTTTAAGCAATAAAGAAACTGCTAGGCCCATTTGATAGGCCCACCCTTAGGTAGGTGGAGTAAACAGAAGGGAAGGCTGGGAGGAAGAGGAAGTGAGGTCAGACTCCAGAGCTCTGCTCTCCGGAGCAGACGCAGGAGAGACGCCATGCTACCTGCTCCAGGGAAGACGCACACCATGCCCCAGCTCCGACCCAGGATGGACTTAGGCTAGAATCTTCCCGGTAAGCGCACCTAGGGGCGCTACATAGATTATTAGAAATGGGCCAGAGCAGTGTTTAAAAGAATACAGTGTCCGTGTAATTATTTGGGGCATAAGCTAGCCGGGCAGGGCAGGCGGCTGGGGTGTTTGGGGACGCAGCCCTGCCGCTGCCCCATATTACTACAGATGGCGCCAAGACGTGTGGCTAACTAAACCCACTTACAAAACCTGAGAAGGCTTAAAAATAAGGGAGAGAGAGTTTAACACAGATTTTTGCTGTTTGTTGGTGGCGTGCTGTAGAGAGATTTCCTGATTCGGCAACAGCAGCAGAAAAAACGCTGTGTCATTTCAAAGCGTGGCTTCCTGGGGCTGTGCCGCCAGTGCAAACTCTGGCTTTATGTTTGTGTTCCCGCTTGGGATCAGAAGGAGAGTGCTCTGAGACCGTGATGATGACTCAGAGCTCCCCGCCTGCTCCTGGGCAGAAGGCAAAATCAGGCTTAGGCAGGCAGAAGAGCATGGCGGATTCCTGCTGCCATACAGAGATGTGTTTTCAGACTGCGTAGTGCTCTGCGTGTCAGATTTGGATGTTACTTGGATGAAAAGAATTTCTGTGCTGCACGCTCAGTCTCAGAATTAAAGTGCTGAGTGCCGCTCCTACCTGGTAGCCCCAGAGCTAGCACAAAATGGTACGTCCTCCATTTTGAAATTTTCCTGACTCAGCTTCAGCTGCAAATCCCTACAGCTCATTAAGAGGTCCTGCCACGAAACACTTAAACGGTGGTGACGAAAAGCTGAATGCATGCTTTTCGGTTTTCAGCCGTAGCAGGAAAAAAGCTGCGCTGTTTAAAAATGCCGGCTTTCTGGGCCATCCTGCCAGGGCAAACTCTGACTGTTTGAGGCAGGAGGGCCGGCTACGGAGAGAGGACTTGAGTGTTGTCTGTTGTAGCTTGCTGGCTGGCAGGGACCTTGAAATGCTATAAACATGGCTACAGCCAATACCTCAGCCATGAGGCTGGAAAGCTAAGGATCCAGCCGGCAAAGCCACGCCTTTAGTCCTACTGATATTGCTCAGTAATTTAAAGGCTCTTGTGGTCAGAAAAACAGAGAGAGATACAGTAAAGAGATTCAAAGACAGAGAAAAAATTTAAATGATTTACAGTGTTAAAAATATATACAGACTAAAAGTTAAAATTCTTAAAGTAAACTTCTCTGACTTCAAGGTGTGGTAGCACACGCCTTTAATCCCAGTGCCTAGAAGGCAGAGACGAACAGATCTCTGTGAGTTCAAGGTGTGGCAGCACACGCCTTTAATCCCAATGCCTGGGAGGCAGAGACAGGCGGATCTCTGAGAGTTCAAAGACAGCCTGGTCTACAGACGTAAGCTCAAAAAGCAAAAAGTTAACTTAGGAATGTCACAGCTTAGACTCTTAAGTGCCTAGTGATTTAAAGGCGCAAATCAAAAGTGCTCCTGGATAGTAAAAAAATTGCAGATTCACAATAGGACAGATTCAGACCTCTAAACGAGTCACACTGTTGGATGAATGTACGTTGGCTTGGGAGAGAGAAGAAAAAGAATATAGAGAATAAAGTTAATGGTTTAAAAAGAAAAAAGTAAAAGTAAAGTCTTTAAAGAGACAGAGTACAGATAGTTATAGATATAAATAAAAATAAGCCGCGTAAAGATGAAAAATTCACAGAGAGTCTGGATTCTTTGTATTATTGTGTTTTCTTTAAAATTTTTGACTGTGAAGGAGCTAAGTACAGAGAGACATTTCATTACATGGGCTGCCAAGCTAAACCAGAATGGATATAAGGGTATTACGATTTCAGAATTTGGGTCTAAGGATATGATGCTTTGGAGAGAGTCTTCTTTTGTTTTCACAGAGGATGAGACTCTATGGATTTCTTCTATTCCGATTTGGTATGATGGACCACGTCCTCCTGAAGGTTTGCTGTGAACATCTTCAGAAAATTGCTTTGCTCAACTGCCAACTGAGATGAAACCTGGCACACAGGTTACACCCTAAAATCATTAACGACGCCCCCATTCAGCAGGAAGCAGTTTGGAGAGAAATAACTGCGCCCATATTCCCAAATATGGTTTATAAATGTTCTTTTACATTTAAAGGGGGATATGATATAGGTATGAATAATTTGCATTAGTATAGATTTTGCTTTATTGATAGAGATTTACTGTCAATTTTGTTATATGTATAAATGTTTCTGATGTAACTTTTACTTGATAACTGTTTTGTTATATGTAATTTTGCTATGTTAAGGTTAAAGCCTTCCTTTTTTTGTTTAAACAGAAAAAGGGGAAGTGATGTGGGAGTGTCATATATCAATCTGTTGATTTCATTGTTTAAGCAATAAAGAAACTGCTAGGCCCATTTGATAGGCCCACCCTTAGGTAGGTGGAGTAAACAGAAGGGAAGGCTGGGAGGAAGAGGAAGTGAGGTCAGACTCCAGAGCTCTGCTCTCCGGAGCAGACGCAGGAGAGACGCCATGCTACCTGCTCCAGGGAAGACGCACACCATGCCCCAGCTCCGACCCAGGATGGACTTAGGCTAGAATCTTCCCGGTAAGCGCACCTAGGGGCGCTACATAGATTATTAGAAATGGGCCAGAGCAGTGTTTAAAAGAATACAGTGTCCGTGTAATTATTTGGGGCATAAGCTAGCCGGGCAGGGCAGGCGGCTGGGGTGTTTGGGGACGCAGCCCTGCCGCTGCCCCATATTACTACAGGCTCTATTCCCAAGCACGCACATGGCAGCTCACAACCATAACCCCCGTTCTAGAGAATCTAATACCCTCGTCTGGTCCCCACAAATATCAGACACACAACACACATGATGCACAGGCATACGTGTAAACAAAACACTCATACACATAATATAAAAAATGTAAAAAGAATCTTAAAGAGAAAAAAAAAACTGAAGCTAGGCGTGGTGGCACATGCCTTTAGGCCCAGCACTCAAAAGCAGGGGCAGGCAGTTCTCTATGAGTATAAGGCCAGCCTGGTCTACATAGTGAGCTTAGGACAGGGGTACACAGAGAAGCCTCGTCCTGAAAACAAGCAAACCAAACCAAAAAAAAAAAGGGGGGGGTGAGGGAGGAGGAGGAGGAAATTGTGGACGATACCAGAACAGGCCAGGGTAAGGCCATTGATGCTCTCAGGCTGATTTCTGCCCTAATTTTTTTTATTCTACCCCTCAGACTGAATATTGCCACATACCTGTTGCTGAAATCCATTGTGCCATCTGCATCTTTGCCCGGGAGGAAGGAAGGGGTATGGGAACCTTGATCATCCTCAAACAAACAGGGACACCCTTTTACCTACCCTGTTTGTCAGGGCGCAGTGCTGGGCTTAGGAAGAGTTTTGACAAGTAACGGACACTCTTAACCTCAACTTCCTCATCTGTAGGATGCAGATAGCAGAAGCTCCAAGGTCGCGGAGATGAAATGGGCCAGTGTGCACAAAAGCACTGGCACACACATATCCTGGTGCCACCCATTCCTAAGAGGGCGACCGAAGAATCAAGAGTGGGCAAGTAGGCTTGGCTAGCTCTAGACATGACCAGGCAGACTGATGCTGTCATTTATGGTGGACGTTCCTGTATGCCTCAGTTTTCTTTCTTCTTCTATAAAATGGAGACATTAAAACACAGCTGGATGGAGATGGAGAGATGGTTCTGTAGTTAAGAACACTAACTGCTCTTCCAGAGAACCCAGATTCTATTCCCAGCACCCACATGGCAACCCACAACTACTGGTAACTCCAGACCCAAGGGATCTAGCACCCTCTTCTGGCATCTGCAGGGACCAGCCATGCATATGGTACCCAGGCACCTATGCAAGCAAACACACATACATATGAACATTAAAAATAAGAGCTCACAGTGTCTTACAGGCTTATTACAAGATTGAACTAGGCAAGTACAGCACAGTGTGGTGGCCCAATTGTGCACCCTGAGAGCATTTGTTGCCCTCAATGTGCCCGAGTTTCTCTATTATTAAATATAATTGAGGCGGTGATATTTTTTGAGACAGGATCTTATGTAGCCTAGGCTGTTCTTGAACTCCTGATCCTCTTGCCTGGTCCCTCCCCCCAGCACGTGCTGGGATCACAGGTGGTGTGAGCCTTCATACTCAGCTGTCTTCCAATTAGAAAGAAAAAGTCTAGGAGAACAGCAATGGCATCTGTCTAACAAGCCACCTGTGTCTCCCCTCCCCCGCCATTCCCAACTACCTCGTTCATTCTCTCTGCCACCCTTTTCTGCTTCCTTAGCAAACCCTGCTGGGTTGCAGTGTTTGTTCCCTTTGCCAGCTGTAAGGCTCCCTAAGCAAAAACCAAACCCAGCAGCGAACAGGAAACCTCAACCCCACGTTTTATAAGTGGCTATTTGGTTCCAGTCAAAGAACAGCCTAAGTAACTATCTGTCTCTTAAAACAACCTTTATCTGATTTCCGATGTCTCCTTTGTGGGGAAGGGGAGAGTTGCAAATTCCCAAGACAAGCCATGGCACTCTGGGTCCAAATTTTCATGTTCTTGGGGTCCCATCTCACACCAGCTACTTCCAACTGGTTGCCAGACGCACACACGGGGGTTTGGTTAATTGGGTTTGTTGTTTGTTTGTCTTACAGTACTGGTGCTGGGAACAGAATCTCCAACTCCCACAAGCTAAGCATGAAGTCTCCACCAAGCTCCAACCAGACTGGGAGACGAGACATTTTACAGCATAGCCGCAGCCAGGAGTCTGTGTCATCATGATCCCATTGTCTGGACGTTCTCAAATAAATGGAAACAAAACAAGGGAGCCATTTACGCCAGCTGCTAATTTCAATAACCCTATGAAATTTTTAATTCGTTTCTAGCTTACCCAATCCACTCTTTCAATAGAGCCTGACGACATTTGCTTGAGTTTGGACACTTTGTTAATTAGGACAGAGTTCTTGGGCAAATCACCAAACTCAGGTATTTCTTCTGCTCCCTTGGGAATTATAGCTGACACAAGCCCATCGGCAAGATATGTCCTGCACCAGTACTAAATTCTGCATCTGCTGCTCCCCCTGGATGAACTGGCGTTAGCTTCAAAGTGCTGGTCCAGGAGACATATTCGTTTAATTGTTTTAGTCACAATTCCTTTTCTTTTTTTCTTTCTTTTTCCTCTCTCTCTCTCGTAAAAATGAGCGCTTACTCCAGCTTCAACGTTGCTATATTTGAAGTCACTACTGTTTGAAATGAACTTAACTAATCTATAATCTTGCTTTTCCTAAGACAGTGAAACTGCGTATCCAGCACCATTTGCTTATTCTGTCAGAATGTGTTCTTTTTTTTTTTTTTTTTGTTTTTGTTTTTGTTTTTCGAGACAGGGTTTCTCTGTGGCTTTGGAGCCTGTCCTGGAACTAGCTCTGTAGACCAGGCTGGTCTCGAACTCACAGAGATCCGCCTGCCTCTGCCTCCCGAGTGCTGGGATTAAAGGCGTGTGCCACCACCGCCCGGCCAGAATGTGTTCTTAAAGGGTCTGGAAGCTTGCCTATCTATACTGACAGGAGTTGCTGAGCTACATGAGAGAGTTGTTCTCAACAGCCATCCGGGTGCTAAGCAGTTATCGCAAGAGGCATCCATCCGTGAAGAGAACAGAGATATTAGAGGTACAGATTCTGGTCTGGCCTGAAACGACATAACTGAGGATGACCTTGAACTTCCGATCCTCCGGTCTTGACCTGCTGAGACCTCGGATTGCAGCTCTCGGCCACCACACCAGTTTATACAGTACCGGGGATCAAACCCAGGGTGTCTCAAATGTTAGACAAGCACTCTAGCAGCTGAGCTACACCCTCAGTCTCTAATTCTTGATTCTGACATGCCTTGGGGAAAGAAGAGTGAGCGAGAGTAGAGCCAAGGAGTCTCAGGGTGACCAGGTGTCCCTGTTTGTCCAGAACTGAGGGCGTTCCCAGAACATGCCGTGCTCAGTGCTAAAACCTAGTAAGTCCTAGGCAAACCAGAAAGAGCTGGTGTCCTGTCCTCGTCCTGTCTCGTCCCTTGTGTCCGGTCTCTGTCTATGCCTAGATTGAGAATCATTGCAGGAAAGGTATAATTGATTGCAGAACAGTCACTACTTGATCAGAATGAAAGGGAAAGAGAACCTCAAACCACTGGCAAGACTGGGGGAAGAACCACTTGGCAAGGCTGTGTATACAGCACACAAAAGTCTATGTGACCTTCTTCGCATTTCTTCCAACTAGAGAGGCACGGGGGCAGAACATTCCCAGGATGGGCTCTCAGTAAACCCAGAAGACTGCACCTAAACCGAGCTTACTATGAATTCCCCAGTCCTCTCGCGGACATGAGGTGTTTTTTTTTTTGTTGTTGTTTTTTTTTTTTTTGTCTTTGTTTTTTTGAGACAGGGTTTCTCTGTAGCTTTGGAGCCTGTCCTGGAACTAGCTCTTGTAGACCAGGCTGGCCTCGAACTCACAGAGATCCGCCTGCCTCTGCCTCCCGAGTGCTGGGATTAAAGGCATGCGCCACCACCGCCCAGCCGGACATGAGGTTTTAGTCACAAATGATGGGGAAACCTAAAAAGATAATTACCATAAATGATACCATATCTACCCCCCTTTTCCCCACTACATGTGAATTGGAGATTTTGCTATGCTGTGTGGCATGAATTGAAAGGGGGGATGATTTTATGAATGAGAATATTTATTCTAAGATGATCAGGAAGTGATAAGAGGCTCAAAAACCATTTCAAAGGGCAGGACAATCAATAGTCATTTCGTCTCTCTGGCTCATAATTTCCAAATTTGTGCATTAAGTTTGGAATAAAATGTACTCTATGGCTCCCTTTGGCTTGAAATGCCATCACTAGTCACAAAGAGGAGGCTGCTTTTGTAGGGAAGTTGCAAATGAGACTTGGTTTAGGTTGAGGGGTTGCCAGGCGAAGTCCAAAAGTTGTAAGATAATAGAAATAAACCAAAAAGGCTGTGAAGTGGGGGAGAGGGCCGCCAGCTCATGCACCAACTGTGTGGGAGAATAAAAAGGGAAAATAGGGAGCGGTCAGCCTTTCCTGGCACTGCAGGGTCTGGGGAAGGCAGTTTCTATGTGGGAACCCCAAGAAGAGCTGCAGTTCGAGGCAGGGGGTCTCCTTTCTACAGAACCCCATGATGGAGATAGAACTCAGACTTGACTACAGTACAGCTCAGTGAAGGGGGAGCTATGCAAGGTTTGGGGCGCAGAAAAAAAGATGGTTACTGAGGAGGTCAAACAGGAAGCATCCAGAGAGGGGGCAGGCTGACCTTGGCAGGGAGCTAAATCTATTAAGCCAACCTGAGTCTCTGGCTTCCTTGAGAAAAGAACTGTGTTGTTTCCTCTCCATCTTCACAGTTAAACTTTGATCTTTTCAGTCTGGCTGTAAGGCTGACCAGTGTGGCTGTTTTACTTTCCTGATCCCCAGGCAAGCTTTATTTATTTATTTAAAATACAATTGAAACGCCGCCACACAAATGTGTTCTTTGATTTGATTTGCCATTGGCTGCTTTTTTTTTTTCCAAGACAGGGTTTCTCTGTGTGTCCTTGGCTATCCTGGAATTCACTCTGTAGACCACGCTGGCCTTGAACTCACAGAGATCCAGCTCCCTCTGCCTCCGTGGTGCTAGGACTAATGGTGTGCATCACCACACCCAGCTTGACTGTTCATTTTTGCTTCTTCCATGCACAACGTGGCTTAGTAGGTAAGCATGCTGTGTTTGCTACTTTCCTGTTGCTGGAACAAAACACCATGATCAAGGCAACTTGTAGAAGGAAGGGTTTATTTGGAGCTTACAGTTCCAGAGGGATAAGAATCCTTTTCCATCGCAACTGGTATAGGGAATAAGTAAGTCCTATCGTTTGACGCGGATACAGCCAAGTCAGGGACTAATGCCTTGGCCCCACAGGAGGGTCAAAGCCTTCCCTGGATGAGGCTCAGAGAGATGCCAAAGACTTCCAAAGGTCGGATCGCAAATGTTGATAGTGTGTGCAGAAAATATTCACCTTTCTCTCCTTGGATATGTTGGGGGAACTGTGGACCCCCAGACCCTGAATTTCCAGCAAACAACTTGTTCTTCCTATGCTTATAGCTGCTCTGAGCAAAACAACTTGTTCTCCTCTGTTTGTAGCTGCTCTGAGCACCAGACCCTCAGGAGTTCCTGATGGCAGGGGAGTGGTTTCTGGTGGGTTTGGCTATCAGTTAAGGATCCC
This sequence comes from Microtus pennsylvanicus, assembly GCF_037038515.1. Taxonomy (NCBI): domain Eukaryota; kingdom Metazoa; phylum Chordata; class Mammalia; order Rodentia; family Cricetidae; genus Microtus; species Microtus pennsylvanicus. The sequence goes on from NC_134582.1 coordinate 91,101,050, forward strand.
TATATAAACTGCTCTGGAACACAATAAAGGGGGCATTCTTGGGGAATTCAAGGATGACCCGTGTCTCTGTGTGTTTCAATCTCCAGTCCCTTGCCTAGCTCGCAAATGGTCCCACAGGGCAGGCTACAGGCACAGTACCGTAGTACACAGTAGTAGCACAGAGTTTTTCAGAATGTTTATGGGCCTGAAGACTGCTTCCTTACAGAGACTGTTGCTGCCAAGATTACCTAAACCTGCCTTGTAATCCAGCTGTGTGGAATAACCCTACCTCCTTGTTTAGCTTGATTAATTACCCTGTCTTTTTGTTTGGCTGTATATAATAACCCCACATCCCTGTTCAACTGAATATAATAAACAGACCGAGTTTCCGGGGTGCTGGGGCTTCTCTCTCAGAGTCACAGACTACCCACGTGACTCAATAAGCTGGGACAACTTAGAGAAAGTCTTAGATGCGACAAACGTCTTTGCCAGAGCTATGCCTTGACGGATGTGTGTCCAGAGTGTTAGACGATTTTGAAGGGGCACACAGGCCAGAGATCATCTGGATAAGTTAGAAGGCAGTCAGCTTATGAGGACTGAAGGGCCTGAGGTAAGGGTGGTAATTATGAGAACCCAGGACTCACTAGATATCCTTCATGGGGCTGCACAGAACGTGCCATTAGATGGGAGGAAGGGGGCAGCGAGTTCTGACCAGGGAAGCTGGCTACCGGGAATAATGGTGGTGGTGTGGGGGGGAGGCAGATGGAAGGGAGAATCTGCCAAGTAAGAATGAGTAGGAGATTGGAAACAGGCATCCCAAATGCAAAGAGAAATACAGGGGAGGGGCAGGTGAACTATGCACGGTTTTAGGGATGTGCTGCCAATGTCAAGATCACCGAGATAGAAATAAGAAACAGTGAGGTGAAAAGGGGGAACCCAGAACAGAAATAAGGAATGTGTTCACCCAAAGCCTCAATTTCCTTCATTCCAGTTTCCCTGAGAACGCTTGTGCTAAACTCAGCTGGTATCCCAGAGTCATTTCAAACACTGGCGACCAAGAATACACAAAGGACAAAATTATCCATTTCAGTAAAAGTTTCCCAAGGAGGGATTAGCAAAGCCATGAACTCTGACCCATTTGGCAGCGTGACAGCCCTGTCATGATCTTGAAGCTGGAGCTGGAAGATTTACAACAAATTTTTAATTCAAAGACAGCTAGCTTCCGTCTTTCTCTTTGGTAGATTGATTTCAACTTTTTAAATTTTATTTTATGTATATGGGTGTTTTGCCTGAGGTATGTCTGTGCATCATCTGCCTGCCTGGTGCCAAGGAGTCTAGAAGAGGACCTGGGATCCCCTGGAGTCACAAACAGAAGCCTCCGTATAGGTATTGGGAACAGAACCTCAGTTCTCAGAGAGCAGCCAGTGCTCTTAGCTGCTGATCCATCTCTCCCTAGCATTTTTATCCCATCTTCTCAAGTAGAAACAGTTTCTAGAAGATAAACAGCAGCAACAACCACACAACTCTAGAAGAACGAGTCTGCATATTGCATTGTGGACAATGGAGAGAACACTGAATTGCACGGAAAAAGAGAATGAATTTTCCCTGGCTTTGGTAATTGCTAGCTACTCTATACAGTCAGCGAGTGGAATCATCGAGGCAGTTTATATATCCTCACAGGGGTCAAGAGCAAAGTCGGTTTTAC